>NW_026020299.1:424927-653661 GCF_900185275.1 Solanum verrucosum | reverse complement strand
CTCTGCAGACTCAACGTAGTCAGATAGAAGAACATCTTCTGCTGCCATCTCTTGAAGTCGACTCCATAAAACTTTGCAGGTTTCTCAGTCGGTGCAAGGGTAGAAGTTGAATGATTGTGTACAACCAATGTTGTTGCATTACTCATTGTTCCAACATTTACTTGACTTGAATTTGTTATTTTTCTTTCATTACAGTTTTAGTATGTGAAATACTAACAGTAAGGAATAAATCCTTACACAACCTGTTTTTGATTTAACGATAAAGTTTTTATGTTCTTTTAATCATTTATCGAATGAATTTTAAAATTCAAACAAAGTAGAAAACCATAGAGGTTTTAATCTCCAGAAACCTCAAATACAGAAACCAAATTAACTTTCTTAAGCTTGTTATCTCCTATATTCAGGTTAGGAAAAAATAGAAACAGAAAAAAGATGAAATAGATAGAAAATAATAATCTGAGTCCACAGAACCCACTGTGCTTCCTTAAGAAATTTAATCCCCTCAAGTACCCGAGGTTACAGATTAATTCCTCCCACGATAAAATGGATTAACTATTAGAGAAGTAGCGGTACCTCAAACTTCACTAATTTCAGCGAATGCAAGAACATCAACGAGAGCACACACAGACTCAGTCGATCAACAATTTTGTTTTTGTAAGAAAATGTATGCAGAGGGGAAAAAATTTCAGTGTTGAAAAATGGAAAAAGACTCTCTATTTATAGCCACATACAGCAAGGAACGCGTCTGTTCGGACAATGGTGCGAACACATCTGTTCAGACATGTCTTTCCAGAACGTTGTGTCTTTTGGGAAAACTAACGTCTTTTCGGAAGGAACAGGTCCCTTCAAAACGACTTTACCATTACGCACAAATTTTAAATAATTCTGTTATGTGAAATTAATTCTATTAATTAATTAACTTTCTTAATAAATTTATAAGAGAAAGGAAATCAATTAATGAGATTGATTAAATAAATTTTGTCCAAATATATTATCAATCAATCACATCATTTGCCAAATCCAAATCCAAGTGAGCGACGACAACGACGCGAGGGGGCACCTTCTTCTTAAGCCTTTAAGAACTAAAGGAAGTATTTCCTAATATAAGGACAACAGTTTTTCTTTATTCTACCAATATGGGAGAAATGACTTTTCATTTTCAAAGACTTTTCATTTTCCCTCCAAAAATTGGTTCCCCACATTTTTCATTTTTCTCTTCTTATTTCCCATTCACACCTTGCTAAAACCCAACAATAAGGAGTTTGAAAATGTGAGGGTTTTAGGGAAGCTGAAGGTCAAGAAAGAACAATTTGGATTGATATTCGAAGCAGTGTAGAACCAGTTAGGGTTATGGATAACCGGCATCGCCGGCTGGAATCTAGAGGTTAAAGGCCGGTGTTTGGTTCCGAGAAGGAACAATAGAGAAGCAAGGTAGTAAAACCTCTCTCCAAGGGACAAAAAGGGTTTACTTTTTTTCTTTTTCCTTTATCATTTTATCCACCAAGCTTATGACAAATATACAATCTTATAACGGAGTATTATTTACGCCAAATCAAGCAATTTAATCTTAATACCTAATTAAATTTTCTTTTAATGAAAGACATATGTGGAGTAATGATTTACATAAAAGGATAACAAGACGTGAATATGGACTAGTTTGACAAATAAAAGAGAACCGACTACGGAGGGAGTATATATTGGCTTCAGATTCCTACTTCTTTGACTATAATTCTTTTTCACAAACCATTTATTGCATAAGTTTTGTAAGAGTTATGTTTGGTGTTAGGATTGATTTTAAAAACAAATATAAGTGGATAAAATTTTTAGTTAACTTCTAATTCCTACATGTTAAGAAAGGTCCTAACTATTTAACAATTATACCTAATATAAGTTATCTTTAACAATTGGTGCTCTCAACTTTTTGGTATAAAAAAGATGTAAGCACAAAAATATTATAGCAAAAGTATTTCCTCCATTAATTCCTATATACAAAAACAACTTCCTAATCCTTTTTGGAGTTTGTTACAATTTTCTGTAAAAGTTTACATGTAAATATTACTACTTTCGTTTTTCTCCACATTTAAAATATTAGCAATAAAATAGAACTGTAATTTTTTTATATAAGATAAATTCTAATTGATCTAGAAGTGTTATATACTATGATTCTTATCTAGATTAAATAAGGATTTTAATTAATTTCGTGACCAAATATGATAATTCATCTCCGCGTCGCGGACTTGCTCCCCAAGTAGTTTTTTTCAACTGTTTCTCATGATTAACTATCTAAAACTCATTTAATCATAACGATATCCTTCCTATCACAAAAATCATAACCTTTAATTCATAATTTCAATTCAAGGTAGAGTTAAGAGTTGCGTCTTGAGAGTTCTTTCAAACATTTTGAGAAAGTCCCTTTGAGTCTTTTGAGGAGTCTTCTACAGTTTCAAATAACTTGTTTCAAGACTCAAGCAAGTGAGTATGAGAATGTGGAGAGTGTATTCATGAGTCTACATTATCATCACGAGATCCTTCATATCATGAATCATAACTCTTGAATTCATAATTCAAATTCAAGAGAGAGAGTTAAAAGTAGAGTTCAAGAAAGTCTTTGAGTTCAATCGTGAATCCTTTGAGATCAACTATCGATTTGAACTAAGTTTTGATGAAGTAAGTATGAGAATGAGAATATTTGTATACATGAGTTCCATATTGTTATTTAACCCTCCAGTCGAGTTGTTCATGCCCATAAATTCCACATGAACTTCATAAATTGAGCATCTTTGAGAGGAGTAGTATCTTCAAGTTTTAAGTCTTGAGTAATGAGTTCCTAACCCTTTTGAGATTATATTCCTAATCATGGAACTATTACATGTTACCCATGAAGTCCTTGAGTTGAGTTGTTAATGCACATAATTCCGTATGAACCCTATGAGTTGAACATTCTTAAGATGAGTAGTATTATGAAGTCCTTGAGTTGAGTTGTTCATGCCCATAATTCCGCATGAACCCTTTGAGTTGAGCATTCTTGAAATGAGTATTATCATTGAAGTTTTTGAGTTTCGAGTATTGAGTTCCGAGTATTGAGTTCTATGTATGGTTATTGAAAACCCTGAATTGAGTCGTTCACGTCCATAATTCGGCATGAACCTTATTTTGAGAAGTCTTTTACAAGTTTTTCTGAACTTGTTTTAAGACTTGAGCACTTGAGTTGAGTTCATTTTCTTTAAAATGGTATATCGGAACTAAGTATTCCTAAGGGTAAATGTTTTCACATTTAAAAGAGGAGGAAACTGAGATTTCCAAAAGAATTTTGAGCAGTAGAGTACCATCTCTTCTTAGAGAAAGATTTTAAGTAATAATCTCAAACCACAAAAAGAGTTTATGTTTTTAAACATATGAGCTAGTTATATTTTGGGAGTCGTATTGAGCACCAATATGGGGGAGAGTTCAGACGACTCACAACCCCCATAAACCATGCAGCCAACGTGGGTTGAAAGAGTCATACTTTTTAGATGATTCCTTAATCCTTTTAGCATAGACTAGTGGATCCATTTAGTAGTAGGTTATATACCCCAACAAAGTATATGACGACTCTGGCAGTGTGTGTTAGACGTTGTATCATCACATAGATCATAGTGATGGTTTTCGGTTAGAGAAGCTCCCACAGAAATATTTTGTATTCTTATATACACAGAGTTTACTTTGTATTTTCATATACAAACAGATTTTATCTTATATCCTTGCATACAAACTGATTTGTTATTGTATTTTTCAATACATTGAGTTGTTATCTACTGTTTTAAAAGATTTCCACATATTGCATATTTTATTGTTGTATTGAGTTGAGTACCCAGAGTCGAGTATCTTATCATTGAGTTGAGCCTTATTTATCTAAGTTAAATATCTTATTATTAAGTTGAGTCTTATTTCACTGAGTTGAATATCTTATCATTGAGTTGAGCCCTATATTTCTCTGAGTTGAGTTGAACTATATTTCTTTGAGTTGAGTTGACTGAGTTGAGAAGAGGTAAGTATGTTTCTTTTCCACCAGTTCAAGCTTATGTTTATGCTTTAGAATTCCCCTTACTTGCTCTTACATTCCATGTACTTAGTCATTTGGCCTGCATTGTTTCATGATGCAGATACGGGTATTCAGGATCATCAACAGGCATTTTGTTGAGGTCATGGGATATTCTAGTCAGCTTTGGTGAGCCTTCTTATATTCTGGAGGACTTCACCTTTATCATACAGTTAGTAGTTTTGAGATGACGTAGGTCTTGTCCTGATATCCTTCTATAATAGTAGAGCGTTCACAAATAGACAAAGTTGAGTAGTTTTCAGTATGCATCTTCTTTGAGTTGTTTTTACAAACTCTGAGTTCTCTTGTCACACCCCGAAGCTACCCCTTTGACATAACACAGTACCTAGGATCACGAGTTATCCCAAGATAACCTTGTCTCTGGCATATCATAAGCATACTACTATGTGGAAGCAAAAACAATAGATAACTGAAAATGGGTTATACCCAACTAGTATGAATGTATAAAACATACTAAGAGTTTAGTGATATTGAACAATCACTCAAAACTAAAGTTGAATCTACTACTATGTCTGAAAAGCCTCTAACTGAATAGAGTTGATGGGGCATGCCCCAACTAACTCTAACAAAACTGAAAACAGAAATAAAAGACTGAATGTGAAAAACATGTTTATTGTCCTTGAAGTATGAGGACTCACCACTGAAGATGTTGAATACGGAATGATAACTCGATCTAAGCGTGATCTGAATGCTGAGTACCTAAACCTACATCATGAAAGGATGTAGCGCAGAGTATGCGTCAGTACTTGGAATGTACTGAGCATGCAAGATATAGATAATAGTTGAACAAAACATATAAGTTGAACAAAGTAAAACTGAGCAATGACATGATACGAACAGAAGCATAGATACTGAAATATAACTAAAAACTGATCTAAATGCAATGACCAAGTACTAATCATGAACATAACATGTTGAGACTAAATACTGAAGTATAAACAGAAAACCTGGTCAAATGCACTAGAGTATGACTGTGGGGGCTACTATTAACAGACATAAAACCACGTGTGGTTAACGTGGAGTCTGATGTACACGCCCCATCGAGAAGACCCAATATACATTGACAGGGGTATAAAGGCATGACTGCGTGATCACTAAATTTGATGCCCAATAGAGGGGACTTATAAACCTACGGAGGCACATAGCTCTGGGACTATGAGGGTACATTGAATCCTAGTCCAACTCGGTGCTTAGTATACTCTCAACTAAATATATATATGACTAAAATACTAAATAGCTCGAAATACTGACATGCAATCTGGGAATGCAACATTTAAATACTGAGAATGTAACATTCGAAATCTGGAGCATGATTATTTATTTTACTAACCTAGCAAGTGTAATTCATGAACTAAGAGAATCAACACAAACTAGGGTTTTGAGTTTCATGCAAGGAACTAAGCGAACTTACCAAGAAAACAAGTTATTTTGATTTAGGATACTACAACACCTAATTCACAACAATTAACTAAGGTTTTTGAAACCCTAGGTCTAAACAAGATATGGAGAATCAAGAGTCTGACTGAATTTTAGGGACCTAGTGGATGAAAGGAAACCACTAGTGAAAACCCACATACCTGGTGACAAAATTCACGGAGAAATTCTTTGTATTTCGGGGCTGAACTGAAGAAAATCTCTTGCTTGTTCTTGAGGGGTTGGTCGACTCTTTCTCCTCTTTTTTCTCTAAGTTTTGCTGAATAATCATTTAGGGTAATATCTGACTAGAATATTACACTAAAATTGAGTAAAACGACGTAGTTTAGGTATTAAACGACATAGTTTAGATGCTCGATGCATAGGGGAAAAGACCAAAACTACCCTGACTTAACAGCTGACAAAGCCCTACCACAGTGTCATTGACAAACCGTCAAAGGGACCAAGTCCCGTCAAGTGGGTTGTGGCTGCTGGACATTGTCTACTTGTTCTGGGCTCTCCCCTCTACGGTCCACTTCATGGACCATGTGAAGGACCACGAACCGTGAAGGCCACTGTGGTTCTTCTTTTAGGGCAAGGGGTGTACTGGTTCAGATGGACGAACCTCACCACGGCCTGTCATCAAGACCACAACCCGTTGAGGGCTCTGTGGTCTAATGTCTGAGCCTTGGGTGGTTCTACCTTGCTGCCACGAGACTCCCCACGGCTCGTGTGGTGGTCCACGGCCCGTGAAAGGCTTTGTGGTCCACCACTTCTGAGTGGGTGTGAACCACAATGAGGGTGACGGACTGTGGTTCCTTTCACGGTCCATCAACCCTTTTGTGGTTCACTATTTTTCTATTTTACTGTCTGAGCTAAGTTCTGAGGTGTTACATCTCTATTGAGCATTGTTGAGATTATTTTAAAGATGAGTTTTATTGAATTTATTCAGTCTTTAAGCTTTTGTATGCTTGAGTTAGTATTCCGCTTGTAATCATCCAGGATGAGGGTTCGCTTGGGGGCCAACAATGGTTCTCGAGTGCCGGCCACGTCCAGGGTGTAGGCTCGGGTCATGACAAGGGTGTCTAATAGAGTCTTACGGATATGTATATAGACATTCGTACTTATCTTCGAGAGGCTACAAAATACCTAGTAGGAGAAATTCCTTCCATTTGATTCCTTTCGTGCAAGTTATTCATATCAAATGTTGCATACCTCCTAATATATTCTTTCTGCACAAATGATGAGGACTAGATCCAGAGTCACTAAGGGTGAGATCGTACCTTTTTGCCTGAGCCCCAGCCTGTGGGTAAGGCAGAGGACACACTCGAGTTAGGGGTCGTGGCCGAGCGAGAGGGGAAACACCTTCTCAAGGACGAACTAGGGAGACATCACCTGAGCCCATGTATGATCATGAGGATGTTATTGAGCAGTAGACTGAGAGAAGGAACCAGCCCAGCTTCCTTCAATTCAAGACGACACTCTGATACTTCAGGAGTTGATCGTCAGGTTATTGACTAGATTGGATAGTGCCCCTCCTTCTGGGGTTCTTCCGTGTACTTTAGGTTCTCCTATTATAGTTGGTGTTACATCACCAGTTCAGGGTCCTAGTGTGGGATTTGAGACTCCTGATTCAGTGCCTTCCTAGTTGATCTTCAGTGCCTTCTATGGCACCTCTGAGATTCGCAGCTCCACCTATTTTTGCTAGTGCGGCCATATTGGTTGTTGAACAAGAAAGCTTTGAGAGATTTGTTAGATTGGCACCTCCCAAATTTCACAGTATGGCTGGAGAGAAGTCTTATGACTTCTTGACCAAATGCCAGGACCGGTTGTTCAACATGGGTATCTTAGAGGCACATGGAGTGTTTAACCCCTCGTATCAGTTTGCGGGAATGGCCAAGGAGTGGTGGATATCGGTTCTTTCTTATAGGACCGTTGGTTCTCTTGTAATGGGTTGGTAGAAGATTATTGTGGGTTTTTTTTCATGCATATGTCATCGCGTCCAACCTTTATCAAAATGATCATTCGCCAGACAGGTGGATATATAGGTCATAAGCGCCGGCCGGCAGCGAGAACTCTTTGATTCTCTACCATGACCATGGAGTTTGTAATATCAATTTGAAGGAAACTGTTTTATTTATAAACTCAAAAGTTCTTGAATCCTAATTCAATTTCTCCCTATTTTTTTTATAGACCTTTCTTTTCTGAATATTGAAAATAACCAACAACATCCTTATTTTTCATAGTAGGAAGCCAAATTAAACTACGACTAGAAAACCTATTCATCTATAAACTAAGACAAACAAATCCTACGAGATATTAATTAAATAAGCACCAAAAATAACAAATTCTAAACAACTTAGGATTCCTACTCCAACTTTGAAATTATTAAAAGTCTTTCACTCCAGGGTCCTTTTAATTTGGGAAGCTACGAGATAATTAGTATAGCAGTATTATCGGTTCCATTTATCTCTATAATCTTATCTTTGCATGTTCTTTATCATTTTAAAAGGAATAACATTTATTTTTATTTTCAATCACAAAAAAATAAAATGGAAGAAGGCATGATAGAGCATAATGAAAATTTATTCAAGAAGGTGATCCATGTCTTATAAGTAAAGCATACACACAAAATAAAAATAAAATATTCATTCAATCCTTTCATAGGCAAAATAACAAAATTTAAAGATTGTTTGAGTTCTATGGAGGCCAATCACAATAGATAAATAAAAATTGTCGAACATCTAGGAATGTTTGAGTTGATCTTTCAAAAATAGGAATGTAAGCAAGTTGTGGGATCTGACACTCTAATTTACTAGCTTAATTTCAGCTCAAATCGTCAAGCTCAAGAAACTCATTAATCCACTCATCGCACTCGTTCAAGGAATAATCATTTGAACTTGGTAAAGCTACCAAAGGAACTTCTAGTGGTTGAGGTATGTATGCTCCTTGAAATAATTCATTGACATCCGCAGAGAAGTTACTTGAATTCAACACATTGGAATGATGTTCCTCGTTGAAGTTCGTTGAAGTAATTGGTTCAACATTCGGAGCTTGTCGTTTTTGGGACCGATATTTCTACATAAGATGAAAAATATTAGGAAAAATTGACAAAACCTTGAATTATAAATGTTTTTCATACTTGGATACCTTTAGATGATAGGTGAGACATTCTTTAGTCAAATCCTGCACACACATCCTCTCCAGCACATTTTTCGTACTAGCTAAATCAACATGGTAAGACAAATAATAAGAATTTAATAGTAAAATTGTGAACATTAAGAAAATTTCTACTTAATATTTTCCTTAACCAACATTCTTATTTTTTCTACTTCTTTGTGTTGGGATAAAAACAAAGTATTTAAACACTTACCTTTGTCTTCTAACTCGCGAACAACCTCATCTAATTTCTTATCAAGCTCTGCTGTCCATTTCAGGTTTCATCTTTTCTTTTCTAGTCTTTCTGTACTTATTTTCGAAAGAAAAGAATGATCCTCTTCTTTTTCTGAAGGACCACTACGTTTAACTTGTGCCTCCTCATTAGTACTTCTGATTCTCTTAGACCTTTTTGCCTCATCTTTTTCTATTAAAGAACCTACCTCTTGATCTTGATAAGTCTCAGAGAAATTGACTATGCTTTTTCCCTTTCTGTCTTGCATTTTTGTAGGACAAGATGTGTTGTCCATTACATAAACTTGATTAGCCTTGTCGTGTTATGATTTTTCATTTGCCTTGTTATTGTGCCACTTCACATGCTTCCATACATCCTTGAGTTTCAATGATGAAATGAGCGACTTCTTAAAAATGTAGCGTATCCCTTGTGTTGGTGCTTCTTTTATCATTTCGATCATCACCTCTGGAAACATCACTAAGCCAAAAATAAAAAATCAGAACAAAACATTAATTAAATGAGGTATCTAGAATTGTGGGGAGAAGTTAGATGTTCGAATTTATATACACCACTTTTGTAATGAACTTATATAAATATAGAATCTGGCAATATATATATATATATATATATAGAAACTACAAGTAACACTAATGTGTTAAGAAGTCAATTGTTTGATATTATTATTATAGTAGATAAAGGTCAATAATGATGTGTTATATTAACATGTTTAAATACACTTTTGAATTAATGAATAGCACACACTAAACCAAGCAAAATAATTAAGATTTTGAGGAAATGATCTTACAAATTATAGGTTTGTCTTTGATGAGTTGAGTGGACTTGATGAATTCAAGGTAGTCCATTTCAAGCATGTTGCCATCCACCATGACCAAGTCGAATTGGTCGATATGTTCCCAGAGAATGGATAGAGATATAGTTGCTTGTTCGATCGCAGTTACTATAAACAAAAATCAAGCTCAGAAAATATCAAAAAAATATATATGTATGTTGTGGGATATTTTCATAATAATCAGTGATACATCTTCCCTTTCCTTTATGTTATTACACAAATAAAGGTAGTATGAATTAACTAATAATATTACATTAGAAGTATAGAAAGATATATTTGATTGATGTTAGGTGATTAATATCATTCAAGTCTTTGATAAGTTAATTAATTAAATCTTGTTGCCTAAGAATCCAACTGATTCTTTTTCAATTAAAGTAAAACTCGGCTAGGATGTTGATAAATTTGACGATTAAATGAATATATTTTCATAAGTTTTGATATATCGATAACCTTTTACACTTGACAATAAATTTTATTTCGATATTTTAACCACAATATGCTTCCATTAAACATTTAAACAAATGATAAAGTGTTCTTGTTAGACAATTCAAATTAAAATTTTAGAAAAATATTATGTTCTCAAACATCCATTACATAGATTATTTAATGACATAATTTAGCTAGTCACATCCATTTGTTATGTTCTCAAGCATCATAAACAAAAATCCCAACCATCAATTTATTAAAACAACAACAAATCTAGCAAGCTTATTAAGCATTGTTGTAATTTATCCATCTATATCTGCACTTAGTCATACATGACTGAAACACATGTTAAAATTTACTAAAAGTTTTAGTCATGTGCATCTCATTTTTTTTTGCCAATAATAAAATAATTTTCTTCTTCGAATTTCAACACTCAAATCTATCCCAAAAAAAAATCGATCTATAAGTTTCATGTATATTACAAAACAAACTTCGATAAGCAATTTTACAGAAATTCACTTCTTTAATTATAGACTATAGGTACAGATTTACCTAGAAGATCCAACAAAAATTAAGGGGAAAAGGCTCAACACATATGAATTTTGGTACATTCTACACATCTTAGTTTTAGATCACAATATTCAAAAGTTTTCTTACTTTCTGAAATTCCATATCAAATTAATATGTGATGTACTTAAATAAAAAGACAACATGGTCATTGA
The DNA here is from genome assembly GCF_900185275.1 of Solanum verrucosum. Lineage (NCBI taxonomy): Eukaryota > Viridiplantae > Streptophyta > Magnoliopsida > Solanales > Solanaceae > Solanum > Solanum verrucosum. The sequence continues at coordinate 642,760 of NW_026020299.1, read as the reverse complement.
TGATTAATTCATACAGCCGATCTCAAATTGCTTTAGATTAGATGTAGTAATAGTAGTAGTTGTTGTATTTTTTTCCTTGTAGTATATCCATACTACTAGTGGCAAAGTCATGAATTTTAATTGGAGTGCTCACGATTTAATATATGTACATAAATTAGTAATAATATTTGATCTATATACTCCATATAATATTTCGAAACAATATTAAACTGACAACATTTCGGTGATTGTAGCTCTAGCTGCACCTTTACTTATAACATTTTTAAAAGGAAAAAGAAGAAAAAGTTAAATTTTGAAACATTGAGTAAAATTTAATTCACTTTCAAGCCTCTAAATATGTAGTTATCTCCCTCTATGGTTTCTTTTAATACATGCAATATTAAATAGTATTCAACTCCTATATATCTCATGGTTTTCATTCTTCTGAAATATTTTAATTATATAATTGAAGACTTACTTTCTCTATATGGACCTCACAATTTAACTATGTTGCTCGAATCCTTCGTAGTGTAATAGTCATGCATGAGCCTCTATAGTGTACTGAATAAAAATATGAAAACATATTAGACTTAACATTATTAAACAATACATATGTTTTCTTGATTTATATGGGTTTGTTTGTTTTCTCCAACTTGGATTATAAGTGTAGCCATAGTTTGGCGATCCCACCCTTTTGAGTGATTCCCACGTAATCCCCGAATATAGGGTTTGCTCCACAATAATCATTCACATGCTCACTACTACCACACACTTCACACCATCCTTGGGGATGTTGTACTGCATTTACTTCGGTCTGGGGTTGCCCCAAGTTCATATTTCTGAAATGCGTGTTCATCATATTTTGCAGCAATTTGGGCAGTCAGTGCAGTTATCGCATCAACTTCCAACATCCCGAAAGTCTTCTGTACCATAAGTCTCACACCTCCTCTATTCCATTCTGGGTTTCCTTGTGAAATTTTATTCAACAATCCAAAAAAACACATCATAAATCTTTTCCAAGGCATGTCCACCTATCGCAGAGTCGAGAAATTTTTTATAGTTGGTCCCTCATTGAAGGTATGTACAAGCACCTAGTTAGCTTGGTGGTGATGGGGCAACTCAGCATCGACTTGAATCTATCCTACGCTTGGTACATATTCTCGCTCACTCTTTTCTTGAAACTCAGGATTTCACTTCTCAATTTTGCGGTTTCTCCAAATGGAAAGTATCTGATCAAGAACATTCTAGAAAGATCATCCCAAGTTGTGATTAAGTTGTTGGATCTGACGACAACCACTGCCTTTCTTCTCCCAACGGTGAAAATGGAAACAAAGTCATCAGCCTCACATAGTCAGAAGATACCCAGTTGGAATATATGTGTCACTAATTTCCAAGAAATTCTGGATATGCACTTGAGGATCTTCATTAAGGAGTCTAGTGTATTGCCCAGTAGTGTGTATCAGTTGCACCATGTTCTGTTTAAGCTCAAATCTACCTCTAAGCAGTGACTTCCATTTCTGGTAATATAAGTATTGTTCAGACTCTACAAACAGCTCCATGAATTATCCTTCATTATCTAGTGTAACTTTCTTAGTTGCCTGCAAAAAGGAACAACTAAGATCAAGTTATCAACACTTAACACTGAATATATAGATTTAGAAAAATTAAATATAGACTAACTCTAAAGTCCCTGGCAGTGGCACAAAGAACTTATTGCTCCCAAATGTACAATGTAATGTCTCATTTCTTGAGAAATTACTTTTGTTTGTGAAATGACCATTTTATCCTTCTCCTTACCGTTTTCATGCTTAGTTTGTGTTGAGAGAATGGTACATGTGGTCCTTGATGTGATCGGATGAGATTGTGAGTCTTTTGATTTTAATTATTATTTTGATATTGTTGACTTTGGTTAATATTTTGGGATCTGAGCATGGTATGGTGATTCTGTCAGTTCCACTACATCCGGAACATCGAGTTTGGTCTAGTTTGCTACTTTCAAGTTGCAAACAATGAGAAGAGCACGATTGTTCTTGTAATGAAAATGCTTTTCTATGAAACTCGGAATTTTGATGAGAGAATATCAGTGCATGCACAAATATTTGAAACGCAAGAGTCTATTCCACATGCAACTTCAATAGAATATCAACTACTAGATCTTCTGGTAAAACACAATGATTATTTAACTACATTTCTCTCAACGTCTCTTGTTATTAGATACAAATCTAACATATCTTTTCTTGTCATTAGATCCATACATGATATATCATCTCTTGTCATCAGATCCATATAGGATATTTCATGCAAAAAGCGGCAATACTGATAATTTCTCACGGGCAGTTGTTGCACCATATGATGATAAATTATACTGATCATGATACTAACAAACTGCTTTTTATTTAGTTCATTAGTCAATATAGAGTTATTGTTGGGCTTTAAAAGGTGTGAATGGAAAATGAAGAGTTGCGACTTTTATGAAGAGTTGTGACTTTGATGAAGAGTTGCGACTTTTATGAAGAGTTGCGACTTTTATGAAGAGTTGCGACTTTTATGAAGAGTTGCGACTTTTATGAAAAGTTGCGACTTTTATGAAAAGTTGTGACTTTTATGAAAGGTGGTGACCTTTCCGAAAGATTGTGACTTTTCCAAAGGTTTGTGACCTTTCCGGTAAGGCACAATAAGAACCTTTTCACACTACCCTTTGTTTTCTATAAATTGAGGGATTTCCTCTCATTTTAAAAGTGAACCAATTTCTGGACTTCTTCTTCTACTAATAAATCTAGTATTCTAAGTGTACTTTACTGCCGTTGAGTGGCTCGCTGACACCAGCGTTTTGGGTATCAATACATTGGTGATTGAGATCATTCTATCCTGGGAGGACATATTCCAAATCAAACCTCGGATACTAGAGGGGAATAATTTCCTTAAGGGGACACTGTGCATTCAGTGGGCTTGATCTTCTTTCTGTTTTTCCAGATTTCCAGATTCTGGTATGTGTTACAGATTTTAGATTTGTGAATTAATTTATGTTCTTCTGTTCTTCACCGGTTCATTAAACTTTGGTAACTTCGTGTTTCTGCAAAGTTTGTTGGAATCAGTAAGATTCTTTAAACACATATTGACAACAATTCTTCTTTAAGAAAAAAATATTTCGTATATTTTATCTAATTTGTTTCTGATTCTAGTTTCTCTACTAGTTTTAATTTTCTAGTTGTGAAAATGTTCTTAAACTTTATTGTGTCTTACCAAGTTCTTCAAAGTTTTGTTCTAAGTATCATGGGAATACAAGACGAACAACAATCTTAAGGAAATTATTATACTGTTGGTATTTCTTGTATTCTACTGATTGAGAGAAATAGATCATGGAAGTAGAAGTTTAAGGCATTACTTCTCCATAATTTGGTGCTTTGTTTAGCAAGGTCAAAGTGAGAATGTACAGAAAAAATTGGTGCTATTTTGGTTAAAGATTACACCAGGTAATCTTCTTATTATTTATCTAAGGAGGAAAATAGTTTCTAAGAGTTAACAATTTTGATTTTTTATCATATGTATCGTTGGAAAAAGATCTGCAAACCATTTGTTGTGGAATGAATTTTTCTTGGCAAATAGTATTGCCTTTAAAATTCTTTAGTTTGCAAAATGAGAGATGCACATTTTTGTTTGATAAATAGTATGTCAAAATGTTATAGTTGGAAGACTATTTGAAAAGAAAAACATTTCTATGTGATAAAGAATATGTTTAATTTTGTTTGGAGACTAAAAAAAAAAAAAAACTTTTGTAGTTTTGTACTCCATGTGAAATTTGATTGTATCTGATTTTTGTAGGCTAAAAACTTTTGTAGTTTATTACTCTGGATAAATCAGACTATGCAATTGGTTTGAAAAATTATGAAAACCTCACATAATAAGTCAATGTTGTACTTTTGACTTTCTATAAACTCACTGTTATATAGAAACAAATTGTACAAATTTTTTTTGTCTTTATTGTTAGTATTCTAAATACTAAGTGGTATGTCTATTTGTCATAGATTGAAAAATACCAGTGACTTAGAGTTTGTGATTTTGTGTCTCTATGAATGAACTTTGACACTATGTAAATATTGTCAAAGAGAATTGAAGCAATATAATTCTTTTGTAGAGTAATATTTCCAAAAGAGGTTTCATAGTGCCAATGACATTTTGATAGTCTGGGAAAATATGTGGAAAAACTATTTTCAAATACTTGAAAAATATTTTTGAGATCATATTTAAAATGTGGGGGTTCTTTGCTTATGATAAAGATAAAATTAGACTTGGTGTCTAATTTAATTTTGGAGCAAAAGATATGAAATTCAATGATACTATTGTATTATGTTAGACCCACAAAATTCTTGGAGTATATTCGATATTGTGGTTGTTGAGTTTCTCTATTACTAGTATGATGTGACTAGTATGAAACTACCAAATTATATATATACTTGTTCAAAATAAAAGTGTTCTTTTATGAAAAAGTGTCACTTAAAATGTTGTGATTTTTCATGAAAATATGTCTATTATAATAAAAGTATTTGCATAGACATGAATATTGGTGAATAATTATTCGTTATGTTTTGTAAAAGAAACATTTGAATTATATTGCCTTTATTGGACCTGATGAAACTTTGTTCACGGGTAGTTCTATAACAATCAAATTGAAAGTTATGGAAAGGTCCTGTTGAAAAGGACATTTGACAAGGTGATGACTCTAAACAATGTTTGTGTCATACAAAATTGTAAGAAATAGGAACAAATATCTGTGAGAAAAAGCTACCTCGCGGAGAGCTTTTCAAACTCAATATTTTTATTTGTTCTTACTTGCTTGAGTCAAACTGTTTGTGACATGAACACTTGGGACATGTCAATTACAAAACCTTGTAAGGAAAATTGATCAACTTAGAAGTTTTGTCTAACTTTGAGTGCAATAAATAAATACAAAATGTCAAGTTTGTGTGAAATCTAAGTATGCTGAGCATTCTTATAAATCTGTTGAAAGGAATTCTAATCCCTTAGAATTGATTTACACTGACATTTGTGATATGAAGTCAACACCATCTCATGGTGGAAAAAAGTATTTCGTAACTTTCATTGACAATTGCATTAGAAATGACTATGTCTATTTGCTGAATGGTAAGGATGAAGCAATAGAAACGTCTAGACAATATAATATTGAAGTTGAAAATCAGTTGGGAAAAAGATAAGAAGTAATAGGGATGGAGAGTATAAATCTCATTTTGCAGAAATATGTTTGTAAAGTGGAATTATCCATCAAACTGCTGCCTTATTCACCTCAATCTAATGGGAAAAAAAAAACTTAACTTTGAAGGAAATGGTCAATGCATTACTTATGAGTTCTGGTTTACCACAAAACTTGTGTGGAGGAACTATCCTTACTTCAAAAGGGAACAACAAAAAGTTTTGCCTTTTCATAAAGAAAGCAATAAAAAGTTTTTTTTTCCAGGACACAATCTATTCCATATGAGAAATGGAAATGAAGGAAATCCAACTTGAAATATTTCAAAGTGTTGGGGTGTCTAGCCAAAGTCCAAGTTCCTATTTCTAAAAGAATTAAAATAGGACCTAAGACAGTGGACTGTAATATTAGACTTGAGTAGTCTAGTGAAAGGTCTAAACGACCTTGGAAAGAATAAAAGGATAATGTACTTAATAAAGATATTCCGAGGTATAGTAAATGTCAAAGGACATCTACTTTCTTCGAATATGATTTTGTATCATTTCTTGTGTCTTCTGTAGACTCATCCTTTTGGACAGATGGTGTTAATAGTGAGATTGGTTCAATCTTGAGCAATCCTATTGGAAGTTGGTTGATCTTCCCCCAGGAAATAAACTTTTGGGTTCAAAGTGAATCCTCAAAAGGAAAATGAAAGTCGATGGAATTGTTGACAGATATAAAGCAAGACAAAAAAACAAGGTCTTGATCTTTTCGGCACATACTCGCCAGTAACTAGAATTACATTCATTTGGATGTTAATTTTGTTAGTTGTGGTATATGACCTCCAAATTCTTCAAATGAATGTGAAAACAACTCTCTTAAATGGAGAATTGGAGGAAGAAATTTACATGGAACAACCCGAGGGTTTTGTGGTTCATGGTAAAGAAAAGAAAGTGTGCGAACTTGTTAAGTTATTTTATGGACTAAAACAAGCGCCCAAACAATGACATAAGATATTTGACCAAACTATGTTGGTAAATGGATTTAAGAATGATGGAAGTGATAAATGTGTTTACATTAAAATCACTAGGTCATTGTTTATTTGTATAATTGGTGATATGTTGATCATCAATAGAGACACTAATGACATAAATGCTACTAAACGTATGCTAGAAAAGCAAGTTTGGAATGAAAAATCTTGAAGTTGCTGATGCGATCTTAGGTATAAGAATCCTTAGAACTCCAAGATGTTTAGCATTGTCACGGTCTCATTACATTGAAAAAGTATTTGACTAGTTCAAATATTTGGATTTTAATATTGTCAAGACTCCAATAATGTGAGCTTTACACTTCAAAAGAATGAAGGTGAAAGTGACTCACAATTGAATTATACTAGAGTATTGGGAAGTATGATGTATATCAAAAAGTGTACACGATCAGATATAGCTTGTGCTATTAATAAACTGAGTCGGTTCACAAATAATCTCAATTAAACTCATTGGATGAAAATGAAAAGAGTTTTGGGGTATTTAAAACATACTCAAAACTATGTCTTGCATTATACAAATATCATACAATATTGAAAGGATATAGTGATGTAAATTGGATCACCGGGATCAAATAGAGTAAAATCCACGAGTGGATATGTATTTACTCTTGGTGGAGGAGCAGTCTCTTGGAAATTTTTCAAAAAGACATGTATTGCTAGCTCTACAATGATCTCTGAGCTAGGTGCTCTAGATAAGGTCGGTGAACAAGTTGAAAGACTCCGAAATTTCTTGATAGATATTCTTTTTGGCCCAAACCTTTGGCATCAGTATGCATACACTTTGATAGTCAAGATGCAATAGGTAAGGCATGGAGCATGATGTATAACGGAATGTCTCGTCATATAAGACATAGACATGATACCGTTAGAAAACTACTCTCTAGTGGAATTATCATAATTGACTATGTAAAGTCAAAGGATAATGTGTCGAATCCACTTAAAAAAAAAGGCCTAACTAGAGAGAAAGTTGAAAGATCATCTAAGGGAATGGATTTACAGCTTAGGACAAGTCATCATGGCGGTAACTCTATCTAGCAGACTGGAGATCCCAAGAGCTAGATTCAAGGAGAAAAACAAAGTTGTGACTGACGGTTCGGCATTGTCAACTAACTCAATACATTCTCATGATGAAGACAATGCTCAGGAACAAGGATACATCATTAAGGCTTGTTATAGAGTTAATAAAGCTTAATGTTTTTAATGATTTGCTAAGTTTGGCAGATTTGACCAAATAGTGTATCTACGCGATAACACGGTTAGAAATCACCTATGTGAGTGTGAAGTGTAAGCCGCTTCAAAGAGGATGATTGTCAAAAGCCCATCTCTCTATACACTCATGAAACCAGGAGGTGTTCATGGCTGAAACGAACACAACCGTAAGAACCATAAACAGTAAAGGGTTAATTGTGTGACATATGGTTGTCTAGGTATACACCAAAGCTCGACGGTTCAAAGATATCGCATCTACCGATTGACCGAGTATATCCGACATATGTTCACTACGGAAAGTCCAAGGGGAAACCTACTTATCCAGATGCAATTAATTTTTGCTTGTAAAGTACACATACTTGTCCGTTTCTTTGTCTTGGAGTCATTCCCCATTCATGCGGGGGATTGTTGGGTTTTAAAAGGTGTGAATGGAAAATGAAGAGTTGCGACTTTTATGAAGAGTTGTGACTTTTATGAAGAGTTGCGACTTTTATGAAGAGTTGCGACTTTTATGAAGAGTTGCGACTTTTATGAAGAGTTGCGACTTTTATGAAAAGTTGTGACTTTTATGAAAGGTGGTGACCTTTCCGAAAGATTGTGACTTTTCCAAAGGTTTGTGACCTTTCCGGTAAGGCACAATAAGAACCTTTTCACACTACCCTTTGTTTTCTATAAATTGAGGGATTTCCTCTCATTTTAAAAGTGAACCAATTTCTGGACTTCTTCTTCTACTAATAAATCTAGTATTCTAAGTGTACTTTACTGCCGTTGAGTGGCTCGCTGACACCAGCGTTTTGGGTATCAATACATTGGTGATTGAGATCATTCTATCCTGGGAGGACATATTCCAAATCAAACCTCGGATACTAGAGGGGAATAATTTCCTTAAGGGGACACTGTGCATTCAGTGGGCTTGATCTTCTTTCTGTTTTTCCAGATTTCCAGATTCTGGTATGTGTTACAGATTTTAGATTTGTGAATTAATTTATGTTCTTCTGTTCTTCACCGGTTCATTAAACTTTGGTAACTTCGTGTTTCTGCAAAGTTTGTTGGAATCAGTAAGATTCTTTAAACACATATTGACAACAATTCTTCTTTAAGAAAAAAAATATTTCGTATATTTTATCTAATTTGTTTCTGATTCTAGTTTCTCTACTAGTTTTAATTTTCTAGTTGTGAAAATGTTCTTAAACTTTATTGTGTCTTACCAAGTTCTTCAAAGTTTTGTTCTAAGTATCTTGGGAATACAAGACGAACAACAGTTATCATCATCCTTCATTAGCAATTTCATAAAAGAAAAAAATGATGTCACGGGCCCTAATATTCTTTGCATGTTCTATCTCTATTCATAAACTTATTTTCCTTTTCTTTTAGCATTGTTGGCGCTCCTAGAACCAATAATGCTAAGAAAAAAGGGAAAGAAGTTTACGAAGAGAGTCAGAACATGCAAAGAACACCAGGGTCTGCAACGTCAAATTTCATTTTTATGAAATTGTCCGTGAAGGCTGAAGATATCTCCACACTGACTAATGAGATAAATGAAAAATAGTTTGTTAGTACTCATAATTAGTACAATTTATCATCTAAAAGAAAGACAATGCAGGAATTACCCGTAGAAAATTATTAGTATAACACCTCTTTGCACGAAACATCCTATATGGATCTAATGACAAGAGATGATATATCATATATATATATATATATATATATATGAATCTGATGGCAAGAGAAGATATATCATATAAGTATCTGATGATAAGAGACATTATGAGAAATAGAGTTAAATATGCATCGTTCTTTACCAGAAGATCTAGTAGTTGATATTCTATTAAGATTGCCTCTGAAAATACTCTTGTGCGTTTCAAATGTGTGTGCAAGCACTGGTGGGCTTTCATCAAAAGTATGAATTTCATAGAAAAATATTTTCTCCACAAGAACAATTGTGCACTTCTTCTCGTTTGCAACTTGAAAGTATCAAAGGAAGAACACGCCTTGTTGTATTCTCCTTACATCCTAAAAAAATAGTTTCGAGTGTATGTGAGAAATGAAAGCATAAAGAGAGGAATTCTCCTTTGAGTCTTGAGATATAGTGAAAAAATGAGGAGCAAATATGTCTATATTTATAGGACTATGAAATCTTCAAATGAGAAAAGTGGTCAATAATGTAGTACCCTTATTTAATTTGTTACTAATTATAATATGGCAGTGGAAAAGTGGGAAAAGAATAACGACAAAAAAACATCAATTTAAAAGAGTGAGGATTTTCTTTTTAAATCTTCTTCTTTAATAGTAAGACTTATAATGATTTTCTTTTTAAATCTTCTTCTTTAATAGTAAGACCTATAATATGAATAAAAAAGATTTTATCAATCTAGGAAAAATTACAAATATATTCCAAGTCAAGCAAAGTAGTTATAATAGATAACTCAATGTAATATTTGAAATTAAGTAGAATATACATTATAGATTGAAATTAATTTTTGAATGCTATATGTTAGCACTATTGTGGGTAAGAATATACTAAAAATGGTCAAAATTCCCTTAAACTATGTGAAATGAACAAAAACGCCTTCCGTTTATACTTTGGTCATAAGTGTCACTGTCAATATTTTGGTTCAAAAATGTCCTTGTCGTTAATACTTTGGTCCAGAAATAGCCCTATTGTTACTAAATGGATCAAAAATCCTTTTTTCCAAGTAAGTACATTATCACTTTTCTTTTAAAACACTTCTTGTTCCTAATAAAAACATTTCTTTCAAAAACCCCTATTCTTATTTTCCTTCTTTTAAAACAACTTTAGCTAACAAAATTGTAGGAAATAATTTTTTTTCTTCTTAATCTAATTTTATCAATTAAAATAGAATAACTTCTATCAATTAAAATAAAAACAATTTCATGTACCCTTTTAACAGACCAATTTACGTCATATATATAAGTTCAAAGTAAATTCAACATTAATTTGTATTTAGATAACGAAATAACTTTTCATGTGTGTTAGTCAATGAATTAATTTTTTTATTTATGATTTTCGATCACATATTTTCCAAAACATTTACAAGACCCTCTGTATTGACCTGGGAAATAATATGTATAGTCTCACAATGATCCACGCTATTTTTTTAGTATTTAGGAGCCACTTAACAAAAATTAGATGATTTTCTCAGTTTTTTGTGTATGTTATAGTCGATGAATATTTTGGTGATATAATTTTTGGACATTTTTTTTCTAAAACCTTTACAGGACCCTCTGTAATGATATGGGGAAACAATATGTATAGCATCACTGTGATCCACACCATTTTTTAAGCATTTAAGGGCCACTTAACAGAAATTAGGCAATTTTCTCAATTTTTCATGTGTATTAGTTAATGAATTCTTTGGTGAATTTTCGGGCACTTTCAAGTTGCAGACGAGGGTGTGTAATCCTTCCTCTACTACTTTCAATTTGCAAACGAGGAGCCGAGCATGATTATTCTTGTGATGAAATTTGTGTTCTATGAAACTCGAATTTTTTATGAGAGAATATAAGTTCTTGCACAAATATTTGAAACGCAAGAGGTTATTTCACATGCAATCTCAATAGAATATCAACTACTAGATCTTCTAGTAAAAGTCAGTGATTATTTAATTCAATTTCTCATAACGTCTCTTGTTATCAGATTCCAATTTGATATATATTCTCTTGTCATTAGATTCGTACATGATATATCATTTATTGTCATCAGATTCATATAGGATATTTCATGCAAAGAGAGGTAATACTGATAAATTTTTTACAGGCAATTGTTGCACCGTATGTACTTGTGATGGTAAATTATCACTACAACAAATTTGATTATCAGGGACGAATAATTTCGTCATCTATAAATCATATTTCGTCACTAAAACTCTTGTGTGACGAAAAAAGTTTCGTCAATCAGTCGTCACTAAACGTGCGTCACTAAAAGTATACAAAGACGATTTAGTGCTTCGTCACTAAAATATTATATTAACTACAAAAATAAAAATTGTCCCCAAATGCATAAACATTTGTGACAAATTTATTTGTCATAAAAAGTGTAACAATTTTGTAGTTAATAGTATGTTTTGTCACTAAAAATATTATTATTAGTGACAAAATTAAATCATCACTAATTATTCTGTTCAATCAATGATGACATCAAATGTCTCTAAAGCTATATGTATTTCGTAGTTGAAAAAATACAATATCGTCACTAATGACTATTTTTTTATATACAATTTTTTTTTGTCATTAAATCTAAAAATTAGGGACAAATTTATTATTATAAAAAAGGTTAATAATTTTGTGATTAAATATATCATTTTGTCACTAAAAGTGTTGCTTTTATCGACGATATATATTGTCCCTAAATATTATCATAAGTAGTGACAATTACAATTGTCACAAAATAAAAAAATAATTCATATTCAATAAAAGGGGTACTAGGACAATACATTTTGTGTCACTGAATGTAACTAACTTGTGATGAATTAATTTAATTCATGACACAAATATTTGTCATAAAATTCACCCATGATCATACAATAAAAACAACTAAAATTATACTAAATTAATAATATCTCATTACAAACTCCTAAAATAAAAGTAAAATATGTCCAATGACAAGAAAATCAAACTAAAAATATACTAAATATTACTCCTATACAAAGACATATAAGTAAAAAAATTTCCAAAATATCAATAATGTGGTAACACATAGCTTGTAATCAATCTTGATTCATTGCTCACCCTTTATACCTGTACAAAGAGAGAGAAAATAAAACAAAAATTTAGATTGAGATGTTTATACTAGAGTCAAAAGTAAAATAGGTAACACAATTTGTCTTTCATATGTTCTATTGCCCACTTTTATAAGGCTTATTTGATGGATTGTCCCTTGTATTTGTCACGATCCAAAAATGGACGTGATGGCACTCTCTTAACCCACCAAGACAAGTCAGCCTAAAACTCAACCATTACAATAAAATGCGGAATTTTGTTTATAATAAACTCAAATATATTCCCAAAATCTGGTTGTCACGTGTACAAGCCTCTAAAGTATTACAATTGAATCAAAAGAAAAATACAAGTCTCATATGACATTGTTTCTAGAGTAGAACAAGATCATAAATAGGAGTAAGAAGGATCCCTGAGAAGACAAACAACTACCTCACAAATCTCCCAGAAGCCTTGGAAAAGAAGAGAATGACAAGTACCGCAAAAATCCAGGCTCGTAACCTACAAAAATTTGTAGAAGCAAGGGGTGAGTACCAAACCACACGGTACTCAGCAAGTAAACCTCTAAACACGAGCTAAGGGGATAGAATACAAGTACTCCTTACACCCCAATCGAACCTTCAGAACTACAATCTGTATAAAATCAACCCAACCTAACAGTTCACAATTTACAAGCACATATCTCAACAACAACATTCTAACAATCATATATTCTCAACAACAAGCTCAATATTTATCAATTACCACCTCCACAACTACAACCTGCTTAGTACCAGCCCAACATAACAATTCACAGTTTACAAAGCACATCGCTCAACACAACACTTTAACAATTTCATATCTTCAACAATAAGCCCAATATTCATCAGTCACAAGTTTCATAGAAAGGCACTCGCAAGATCAGCAACGCACAAGATCAAGTTCACCAATAATAAAGAAGTGCAATGCAATGAAATGCAATGTCAAGTATAGTGATGCATGTCTGACCTAATGATATACACCCGCTGTCTCTCAGTCCGGGACCAATGGGAGATATATTTGTCCATGCATCCATCGCGGCGCCTGATACGACCCTCGATAATAGTAACCATCGCGGCGCGCGATACGTCCCTCGAAATATAGTATCCGTCGCAGAGCGCGACACGTTCCTCGAAATATAGTATCCATCGTGGCGCGCGATACGTCTTTCGAAATGGTACATCCTCTTTATTTTCTTATTCTTTCTCAATGCACATAACACTTGTCACAACCATGTCTCAGAACAATGCAAATGACATGTTCACACAAATAATAAAGAAATGACCATTTTCATAACATTGCACAATTCACAACAACACAATCAGGATACAACATCAACAATGATTCAACAAGCCTTTCAAACAATTCTCAACACATCACACAAACAATTGATCACATTGACTTTTATTATCCCTTTCTCATCATTAGAATTAATCAATGTGGACAAGTCAACCCATCACCAAGCCTCATTACCCTAAACACATATTACAAGGAAATACATGAATTACACTTAACAAGGGTTTAGAAATCCACTTGCCTTAAATAGTCAAACAATCACTCCGGGACTTGAGCCTTTCCCTTTCGTTGGGCTCCAAATTAATACAATCTATCCAAATAAATTACCACAATAAGATTTTGAAACTAACAACACCCACATTACTATGTGTTTAGCCTTGAACCAAAATTCACCCAAATTTATAATCAAGTTCATAAATCTTGATGTCAATTAACATTTCAACTATCATACTTTTCAAGTTTCAAGTCTAGGGTTAAGTTTTGATTCCCTCAAATAGCATAATTTTAATGGTATCCACATACTACAATACACCTAATATGTAATTAGGTATCTCAATATATTAAAATCTTGATCACAATATGCTAACCAAAAATAAACATAGAAACCAACTTGTTACGGAAGATAATACGCAGAACCTAAGTTAGCTACAACTTTTCTATTCCACTCATTATTATCTCATCATTAATTTCCTCATCATTACTCATCATGAAACATCAATCCACTGCCATAAATAAATACACCCAATCAAAAATAATTTACATTACAATATCTCCAACATTCTATAAATATTCAACTCTTCCAACCTACCAATTTAATAATTAATTAAACTCTTACTCCTAAAACTAGTACATATGAATTAGAGATGAAGATTAGTTAGGCGAATTCTTGTTTTACCTGAAGCGAGAATGCTTTCCTGTGGCGCCGAATTATCTGCTTCTATCATAAATATTTTTCTTTTCTTTGTAGTTAATAAAAACTAAACTCCATTCTACTTTAATTCATTCTCATACATGGGACAAATGGGTATATGATATTAATAAAATTATATTCTTGGCCCATTAATTACTAATTATATTAATTATTAAAGAATTCTTATCAATAAAATAACCATAGTTAAATGAGTAATTCAAAATTCTCATTAAAAATTTACAAAAAGGATCTTTTATGAAAAAGCGATGACTAATTTTCAAAATGACCTAATGTGATAACAGCAAGGTTAAGGGAGATCACAAATAGAGAATTAAATATTAGAATGCGGAAGCACAAAGAAAAGAAACAAAAAAACTAAATAAAGATATGGTAAATTCGAAGGAAAGATCCACGAATTTCCAAAGATTAGATGTTCTAAGGCCTTGAAAAGATCCAAGTAACAACGTATAGATTTATGGAAGAAATCTAACGCCTTTACTTGAGAAAACGAATCAAAACGATAGATTCGGATCTTGACCGCTTTATGAGTAACTAAAGACAATAATTAGTATGTAGAAACTAATCACCTTCTAAAGAATACCAAAAAGAAACCACAGATATCACAAGAAGAAGTTACTTTATACCTTAAACTATGAAACTAGTAAAGGTTTAAAGATAAATTCTCAAAGAACAAGTCACAAAGGTTCAAAGAACTCTCCCAAATATTATTAATATCAATCTAAATTGTCTTTAATGAATGAAAAGGACTCCTATATCTAGGAGAAGGGAAAAACGTCCAAGAAGCCAAACCCTAAAAAAACAATTACAAGGAATCCTACTCTAGAAAGGAAATAAAGTAACCTAACTAGGAACAAATTTAGTACTTCTAGGAAAGCATTAAATGGTACTTAGGAGACCATAAATAGACTAAGGAAAATATTAATAACCTATATATAAATAAATAAATAAGGTAAATCCCAACTAGGAAAAGAATCTTGACAATCTTGGAAAGTTTGACTAGTCTTCTCTCAAAACTTGGGCAGAAAGCAACTCTTGTTGTGGCTGATTCTTGGACTCTTCTTGACCTTTTTTGCACGAAATTGGACCTTAAAATTCCTCATCTTGGGCTTGAATTTGGGCCACCAAATAATTGTAGCATTTGGACAATTCCTCTCCCTTGGGCTTGAGCTCTTCTTCCCCAATAAGAAACCTTTGGATCCGCGATTGAAGCCCATTGAGCTTATCATTGAACTCCTTGGTTTGAGATCTTGTTATGGGCCTCCTTGGAGTTTCTAAAGCGTCATCCTTGTCCTTCAATGGAGTAGAGCTTCCTTGGATGCTATCATTCCCCTCTTCTTGAAGAGAATTCGTCCTCGAATTCAAATCTGCATCAAAATGGGAAAGATCAGAAACATTAAAAGTAGCACTAACTTGGAACTCACCAGGAAGATCAAGTTTATAAGCATTGTCTCCAATCCTTTCAAGGACTTTGTATGGCCCACTTCCTCTAGGATCTAGTTTGGTCTTTCTTTTGGAAGGAAATCTTTCCTTTCGCATATGCACCCAAACCAAGTCACCAGGTTTAAAAACAACATATTTTCTGCCCTTATTCCTTCGCAATGCAACTTCCTTGTTCTTCTTTTCAATTGCAAGCCTTGTTTGTTCATGAATTTTCTTCATCATATCAGCCTTCTTCTTACCATCAAGATTAGCAAAATCATTAGTAGGCAAAGGCAATAAATCAAGGGGGGTAAGGGGGTTGAATCCATATACAACTTCAAAAGGAGTCTTACCAGTAGAAGAATGGAAGGTCCTATTATAAGCAAATTCTACAATAGGTAAGTAATCTTCCCAAGAAGTCAACTTTCCTTTCAAAATAGCCCTCAACATGTTCCCTAAAGTTCTATTAACCACTTCCGTTTGCTCGTCCGTTTGTGGGTGACAAGATGTAGAAAATAGCAATTTAGTTCCCAACTTTCCCCAAAGAATTCTCCAAAAGTGACTTAAGAACTTGGCATCCCTATCGCTAACAATAGTTCTAGGTATTCCATGCAATTTAACCACTTCCTTTACAAACAAGTCAGCCACATGAGATGCATCATTAGTCTTTTTACATGGGATAAAACGAGCCATTTTAGAAAATCTATCTACTACCACAAATATACTATCCTTACCATACTTAGTCCTTGGCAGCCCCAATATGAAATCCATAGAAATATCAATCCAAGGGGAATTAGAAACAGGTAAAGGAGTATAAAGACCATGCGGCAATGTTCTAGACTTAGCCTGTTTACATTCAAGACAATAAGAACACACTTTTTCAACATCCTTTCTCATGCTAGGCCAATAAAAATGTTCAGAAAGTATTTCCAGTGTTTTGGGTACACCAAAATGTCCCATTAGCCCTCCACAATGTGCTTCCCTAACAAATAGTTCACGCAACGAGCAGTTAGGAACACATAATTTATTTTCCTTGAATAGAAATTCATCTTGAAGATTAAATTTCTCAAAAGGACCTAACTTACATTCAGCAAAAATCTCACCAAAATCAGAATCATTAGCATAGAGGAACTTGATTTGGTCAAAACCCAATAACTTTGAAGTAAGAGTAGAGATCAAAACATACCTTCTTGAGAGTGCATCAGCAACCACATTCTCCTTTCCTTGTTTGTAAGCAAATACATAAGGAAAAGTTTCAATAAACTCTACCCATTTAGCATGCCTACGACTAAGTTTACCTTGGCTCTTCAAGTATTTTAATGACTCATGATCAGTCTTGACCACAAATTCTCGAGGCCACAAGTAGTGCTGCCATGTAGCTAACGCCCTCACCAAGGCATATAGCTCCTTATCATAAGTTGAGTAGTTCAATGTTGCTCCACTTAGCTTTTCACTAAAGTAGGCAATTGGCTTGGACTCTTGCATCAAAACTGCACCTATGCCCTTACCAGAGGCATCACACTCAACTTCAAAAGACTTAGAAAAATCAGGCAATTGCAAAAGAGGCGCAGAACACAATTTATCCTTCAGCAAGTTAAATGCATCATCTTGTTCCTTTCCCCATGTAAAAACCTTATCTTTTTTAATAACTTCAGTTAAAGGAGCAGCAATGGTGCTAAAGTCTCGCACAAACCTCCTATAAAAACTAGCAAGTCCATGAAAACTCCTAACTTCAGTTACACTATTAGGTTTAGGCCATTCTTTTATTGCCTTGATTTTCTCATCATCTACTTCAACTCCCTTAGAACTGACCACAAAACCTAAGAAAACCACACGATCCACACAGAAAGTACACTTTTTGAGATTAGCAAATAAGCGCTGATTTCTAAGAACTTCAAAAACTTGTTTTAAGTGCTCTAGGTGTTCATCCAGATTTTGGGAAAAGATCAAGATGTCATCAAAATACACCACAATAAATTTTCCATGGAAATCTTTAAAAACATGATTCATTAGTCTCATAAAAGTGCTTGGTGCATTAGTCAAGCCAAAGGGCATAACTAACCACTCATAAAGTCCATATTTGGTCTTAAAAGCAGTTTTCCATTCATCTCCAGGATTCATACGAATCTGATGGTAACCACTCTTTAGATCAATTTTAGAAAAGATTTTGGAACCATACAGTTGGTCCAACATGTCATCAAGACGAGGGATAGGATGGCGATACTTTACCGTTATCTTGTTGATGGCTCGACAATCTACACACATCCTCCATGTTCCATCCTTTTTGGGGACCAATAGGACTGGAACAGAGCATGGGCTCATACTCTCTCGAACAAATCCCTTTACAAGCAATTCTTCAACTTGCCGTTGTAATTCTTTGGTCTCTTCAGGATTGCTCCTAGAGGCAGGCCTATTAGGAAGTTGAGACCCAGGCACAAAGTCTATTTGGTGCTCAATCCCTCTCAAAGGTGGCAATCCCTTTGGAGTGTCATCAGGAAAAACATCTTCAAAATTCTGCAAAAGAGAAGAAACACTATTTGGCAAAGAAGGAGTTAGTTGTTCAAAATTAATCAATACTTCTTTGTAAGTAAGTAGTATTATGGGCAGTCCCTCTCTCCTAGCATTCAAACACTCTTTGGCTTTTATATAAAGGCTCTCATTTTTCTTTTCCTTAGCCTCTTTCCTCTCACCAAAACATTTTATTTTTTTACTCACACCCTCTTTTACCTCTTTACTTAGATCGCTGCCCTCTCTCTCTTTCTCTCGGCCATCTCTCTTTTTTTCTATCTCTTGGCCTTTTTCTTTTCCCTCAAGCTCACTTTTTACCTCTCCCTTTTGTTTTCCCATTGTTTCCCTCAATCGTTTTTGATCTTCAAACACTTGAGAAGGAGATAATGGTGCAAGAGTATACTTCTTACCATTATGCAGAAGACTATACCTATTCTTTCTCCCATGATGAGTAGTATCCCTATCATACTGCCAAGGTCGGCCAAGTAAAACATGACATGCTTGCATTGGAACTACATCACAAAGAATCTCATCTTCATACCTACCAACATTGAATGAAATCATGCATTGTTTGTTTACTTTTACTTCTCCACAATCATTCAACCATTGGAGCCTATATGGGGTAGAGCGCTTCATGCATGCAATTCCTAGTTTATCCACCAAGTATGAACTCACCACATTTGCACAACTTCCCCCATCAATAATCATAGAATAGGTCTTCCCTTTTATCCCACACCTAGTATGAAACAAATTCTCTCTCTGCCCTTCATCAACACTACCCAAATTGATAGTCATAATTCTCCTAACCACCCCAATTATACCATCATTAGGCAGTTCCAAATCATCTTCCTCACTTACACCTTCTCCCTCTTCTTCTTCCCCCTCACTTTTTTCACTCTCATATTCTCCATTCTCTCTAAGTAGGATGTTTCTTCTACTTGGACATTCATGCATCATATGCCCCCTTCCATGACATTTGTGACATTGAATAGAACTTGAAGGTTTAGAAGATTTAGGATTAAAGGTTTTACCTCCCTCCTCAACCTTACCTTTACCTCTATCATCTTGAGGTTTGGAAGGAGCTTTCCCCTCTTGAGTTGACCATGGCTTCTTAGAGATAGTGTTTGGTCGACTTCTCCATGAGTTATTTTGCTGCTTTTTCTCAATTTGTTTTTCAACTTTTACAGACAAATCAACTAACTCATCTAAAGTTACATATTGTTGTATCTCTACTACATTAGCTATTTCTGTATTTAAACCATTTAAAAATCTAGCTATTGTAGCCTCTTCTTCCTCCATGCAGTTAGCTTGGATCATAGCCATATCCATGTTTTTGAAGTACTCATCCACCGACATGGAGCCTTGCTTCAAGCGTTGAAGGCGAGATTGTAGATCTCTTTGGAAGTATGATGGAATAAATCGCTTCCTCATTACCCTCTTCATCTCTGCCCACGTAGCAATAGGTGGTAACTCCTCTTGCAATCTGTCCCTAGCAAGCTTTTTCCACCAAGAAGCAGCATAATCAGAAAACTCAACAACAGCAAGTTTAACTTTCTTACCCTCAGAGTAGTTATGGCAATCAAAGATGGCTTCAACTCGTCTCTCCCAATCAAGGTACAAGTCTGGATCCCTTGTCCCCTTGAAAGATGGCATCTTCATCTTTATACTATTTATATTATCATCTTCTACTCTACCTCTTTGTCCCCTCCTATCTCTTCTTTCTAGATTAAATTCAACATCAAAATCATCATTATCATATTCAGGATTTACAAAAGGGATATGGGGTACATTCCTTCTAACTTGGGGTCTAACATTATTTGGGGGTACAACATTATTCTCCCTCCTAATTGCAGCTATGGTGTCATTCTGCTCGATAATCATATCCCTCATCTCTTGAAATTGAAGGGTCCATCTCTCAAATTGTTGGTGCATAGCTTGAAGGGTGAAGTCGTTCCTTCCTTTGACCTCGGCTTCTAAACGAGCCCTTTCCTCATCACCACCTGAATTAGACATCTAAAAAAAAAAGAATAAATGATCAAGTATCACACTTTTAATATGACTTTTACCCTCTTTTAAACTCACCCACACTTGCCTTTTTCCACTCAAAATCACCTTTGAACGAGAATACTTTGTAGATTTATAATTAAACCAAAACGTGTATCAAGTTCGTAGTAATAAAGTATGGAATCTTGGGGTACAAAAGAAAGTAAAGAACTAGTCCTAGAACAAGTAGGATTTAGTTGAAACAAAACGCGAATAAAAAGGAACTTATTTTAGAATTATAAGAACAAGAAAAAAAAAATTCCTCTTATTCTTAAAGGTCTAGAATCCCCTCTTCTTGCTACCTTCTTGCTTGGAAACAAATTAATGCAAAACTTGGAGATCAAGTAATAAGATTTCTAGAATGGCAAGTAATAAACTTTCTTGGGTATCAAGTAATCAAATTTCTTGGCCCATTAATTACTAATTATATTAATTATTAAAGAATTCTTATCAATAAAATAACCATAGTTAAATGAGTAATTCAAAATTCTCATTAAAAATTTACAAAAAGGATCTTTTATGAAAAAGCGATGACTAATTTTCAAAATGACCTAATGTGATAACAGCAAGGTTAAGGGAGATCACAAATAGAGAATTAAATATTAGAATGCGGAAGCACAAAGAAAAGAAACAAAAAAACTAAATAAAGATATGGTAAATTCGAAGGAAAGATCCACGAATTTCCAAAGATTAGATGTTCTAAGGCCTTGAAAAGATCCAAGTAACAACGTATAGATTTATGGAAGAAATCTAACGCCTTTACTTGAGAAAACGAATCAAAACGATAGATTCGGATCTTGACCGCTTTATGAGTAACTAAAGACAATAATTAGTATGTAGAAACTAATCACCTTCTAAAGAATACCAAAAAGAAACCACAGATATCACAAGAAGAAGTTACTTTATACCTTAAACTATGAAACTAGTAAAGGTTTAAAGATAAATTCTCAAAGAACAAGTCACAAAGGTTCAAAGAACTCTCCCAAATATTATTAATATCAATCTAAATTGTCTTTAATGAATGAAAAGGACTCCTATATATAGGAGAAGGGAAAAACGTCCAAGAAGCCAAACCCTAAAAAAACAATTACAAGGAATCCTACTCTAGAAAGGAAATAAAGTAACCTAACTAGGAACAAATTTAGTACTTCTAGGAAAGCATTAAATGGTACTTAGGAGACCATAAATAGACTAAGGAAAATATTAATAACCTATATATAAATAAATAAATAAGGTAAATCCCAACTAGGAAAAGAATCTTGACAATCTTGGAAAGTTTGACTAGTCTTCTCTCAAAACTTGGGCAGAAAGCAACTCTTGTTGTGGCTGATTCTTGGACTCTTCTTGACCTTTTTTGCACGAAATTGGACCTTAAAATTCCTCATCTTGGGCTTGAATTTGGGCCACCAAATAATTGTAGCATTTGGACAATTCCTCTCCCTTGGGCTTGAGCTCTTCTTCCCCAATAAGAAACCTTTGGATCCGCGATTGAAGCCCATTGAGCTTATCATTGAACTCCTTGGTTTGAGATCTTGTTATGGGCCTCCTTGGAGTTTCTAAAGCGTCATCCTTGTCCTTCAATGGAGTAGAGCTTCCTTGGATGCTATCATAATGGGTCATTACAGTATTACAATTATATATATATATATATATATATATATATATATATATATATATATATATATACACACACACACACACACTTTCTAATTTACAATATAAATTTTATCATTACAAGTTTAACACAAGTGAAAGTTTATGGAGTATATATCATCACAAACTACTCTACATGGCAACATAAACTCTATCATTCATGAAAACTATTAAAATATAATGTAATCTATGTAGGAATTCTCACTATCGAATCAAGCATGCGTGAATTAAAGGAGAAACTACATATAACTAGAATTTATAGCCTCATCCATTTTGTTGCAAAAAAAAAAAGACAAGAGTTCTAAAAAACAAAACTCAAGCAATTTCTTAGAACAAAATAGAAAAAGGCCATCAATCATAAAACAAATTAATGTGATTAAGAAATGACACAAATGAAGCAATCAAAAGTCTCTTTTTTCATAAAGTTGACAGATAAATACTTGAAAGTCCAAATCTTTTTTATCTAGCTCATTTAACTAAAAATTGAAATATTATGTCAGTTAATTAGGTGCATGTTATCAACAATGTAATTCGCATTTGCTAAATACAAAAGCCCTAAAATAACTCATGAATGTGACAGGTGAATACAAAAGCCAAGAACTGATGTTGTTTAGGCAATGAATAAAAGTCTCTTAATTGAAACAAATATTTCTAACGTGCCTAAAACTCACCTAGTATTAAAAGTACTTACTCTTATTTTGGTGAATTTTAGAGAACTAATCTTTCATTCTATTACTATATTAATTGATACTATTTTTAAATAAATTAATCCTCATATCAAAGGATTCAACTAATCCAAAATGAAGTAAATTCCATTTTAACAACATAACTCATTTGTTTGTTTATTAGGTAATCACATTTATTTTAAAATATGTAAATTAAAATAGACAATTGACATGAACATTAAGCTACAACAATGTCATAAAAATAGTGGCTTGGGCATGACAAAATTAAACAACAATAACAACAACAATAACAACAACAACAACAACAAATAAAATAAAACAATTCTTACATTATATAGGACTTCATTCATTAAATAGAGATATAACACTTTAACCCAATCTTCATTTCAATCAAATTATAAATAAAATAAAATTATAGAAAAACTTATCACATAATTACATAAATTTCCATAAATAAATTAAAAGATAAGGTCAAGTTGAGTACCACAAATGAAGAAATAAGAACCGCAAAATTTTGATCGAAACTCGATTAAAACGCTCATAAATACTTTTTTTGGTGTTGGTGTGTATTGTATATTTGTTTCTGTGTGTGGTTGTTGCTTTGCATGTATATTTTATTTTATTTTTGGTTTTTGCTGATCATCCCTTTTTTTTTGTGTGTTTTTGTGTGATGGTAGTATAGGAGTTTTTTTTTCCTTTTGTGCTTTTTTGTCGTTTGCTGGGTTTGGAGCAGTGTAGGTGTGTTGTTGATTCTTTTAGTTTTGGTTTATTGTTGTGTTAATACATGTAATGATTGTGTGTGTGGGTAGATAGTGGGTAAACAATTAGGGTAGTGGGAGGAAAATAGGATGGTGCAGGTGCAGTAGTGGGGTAAGAGGTAGTTTAGGTTGGTTTTTATTTATTTATATAAAAATTATAAAAATATTAGCTAATTATTTTGAACTAATGAAAATATAAGAAAAGATAATTAGTTAATCTAAAAATGTAATTAAAGAAAATATTAAAATTACTAGCTTATTTATTAAACCTAAATTAAAAGAAAACATATAAAAAAAATTATATTTTTTTATTTCTTTTTAAAACAATTGAAAAAATAAAACTTACCTAAAATTGCGATTCAATTTTTTGTGCTTTTCAAATCATTTAAAATAAACTTAATAAAATAAAATTAAAATTAAAATATTTAATTTAAATTTTAAAAAAATATTTAAGCACTAAAAATAATGTAAAACTTAAGTTTGATAAAAAAATTACATGTCTACACAATATATTAAATCAAATATAATAATCTAGAAAAATGACCTAATTGACTGTAGATGTATGAGGATATGAGGGTTTTAGAATAAAGAATTCAAAATAATATGGCCAAACGATTGTAATCTTAGTTGAATTGAGTGGCCTATTGTATTAGGAATTTAGTCAATTGAATTTAATTATTGCCAAATCGAATCAATTAGCTAAATTCGATTGAAGTTGAAATAAGACAAGTAATTATCGATTAATTATTTGAGGTTCTTAATTTAAATAAGACAAATTATTTCTTTAAGACATAAGTTAATTAATAATTATACATAAATATGAAGTTAACTAATTTAGAGTTATATATGTATGTGTGTGTGTATATATATATATATATATATATATAAAGTATTTAGAGAATATATTTAAACTATTTTTGAAATTTTCAAAAATAATGATTTCAAATTGAAGAAGCTCGATAATTAATACAAAGTGCATATGATCAAAATTGGGTGTCAACACTCGTGATGATTGAAAGGTGTCCTATATTATAATTGTATATAATCAATGTTTATACACACTTATAAAGTGCAGGTACATTATTTAAAAATTATCTAATTGATTTGTGTATGTGTTGTTTAATTATGTATAACAATATAAAAATTTATATAAGCACCTTTTGTACAATATTATACACGTATATATACAAGTGTGTACACTATTTTGAATTAAAAAAATATTCAGTATAATTATAAAGTTATATAAAATTAAACTTTCGACTTTATTAAAAGAAATACTAATTAATACTCAGTTCACTTCGATCGGTAAATCAAATTTAAAAAAAATATTGATACCCACAATGATAGTACTTTATCTTAATATATTCAAAATCTTAGTTGGTTAATTTTTTTCATTTGTGCTTTCATTTTTTTTAGTTTATTTCAATTTTCATTTTTTCATATAAAATAAATAAAAGATTTGATATTATTATTCAATTTCTCTACGTAAAATCAAATGAACAGAATAATAAAATTGATATATTTCAAAATAAAAAAAAATCTTAAAAATGGTGGAAAATCTACCATTTTATAAATTCAGCTTCTAAGATATCAAATAAATTTCCGTTAATAACATCGTTGGAGTACAAAATTTGGAATCAAAATATAAAAGTAATTTTTTTTTAATTTTATTCTAATTGCAGGAAATTCAATTTCTATTAAATATAAATAAATTTCTTTCTACAACTAACATTTTTCTTTTTATAATAAACTTTAGCATTCTCAAGTCATTAGTAGCAATAATATATTTCATTTCATCTTCCATTGAATAAGAATCAGGACTTGTATCTTCTTTTACTGTGAATTTTGTTTTCAATCATTGAGGTAAAGTTCTTTTCTTCAGAGTAATTTGAAGAAAAAGTAGTGGGAAAGAGAAACAACTAAAATATGGGTTAAAGACCTAATTTCACATAGACATGAGTTCTATTTGTATAAAAATAGTCAAGAGACCAAACATGATAAATTATTGAATACTTAAATGACTAAAACTAGTAAATGCATAGTCAAGAGACTAACAATGATAGGTATATAATTAAGAGACCAAACATGATAATATTTTGAATAGTTAAAGGACTAAATATGATAATGTATAGTTATAGGACAATTTTAGACCTACTTTAATAGTTGAGGGACCGTTTATGAAATTCTCTAATTATGAGCAATCGTAAATGAATTTTTTTAGAAAATAGTTGAATTATTCAACTACAAATTCTAAGTCGTCGCTATTTAATACCTTACATATTTTGTGACAATTTTTTGTTGTCACTAAATCGTAGGTTGATTAGAGACAATAAAATAATTGTCACCAATTGTTTATATTAATAGTGACGAAAATAAATGTTACAATAAAATCTAAATTTTTATAGCTAAAATTTAGAATATTTTTTGACGAAATTATTTTGTGTCTAAAAATTAATTAATTTTAAGACAAAAATAATATGTCACAAATTAAAAACATCATTACTGACGAAATAATGTGTCACTGGTAACTTTAAATTCGTGACTGACAATACTCAATAAATAGCGCCAATACATTTTTTGATGGGAAACTTTAGTGGACAAAACTTTGCTACGAACTATTATGTTTCGTCACCAAAAGTATCTGCCGTGTACATTTCAGCACGAAAAGTAATTTTTGTCACTAAAAGTGAACAATTAATGACGAATTTTATGTCGTAGCTAATAATTTCGTAGCTATATATCATATTTGTTGTAGTGTATATGATCATGATACTCACAAACTGCTTTTCATTTAGCTCATTAGTCGATATAGAGTTATTGTCATCGCCTTCACTAGCAATTTCATAAAATATAAATTTGATGTCAGGGACCCTGATGTTCTTTGCATGTTTTTTCTCTCTTCATAAACTTCTTTTCCTTTTCTTTTAGCATTGGTGGCGCTCCTAGAACCAATAATTCTAAGAGAAAGGGAAAAGAGATTTACGAAGAGAGTCAGAACATGTAGAGGCCATCAAGGTCTGCAACGTCAAACTTCATAAAAATGAAATTGTCAGTGAAGGATGAAGATAGCTCCATTTTGAATAATGAGATAAATGAAAAACAGTTTGTTAGCACTCATGATCGGTACAATTTATCATTTAAAGTACAAACAGATCAGTAATTGCCCGTAGGAAGTTATCAGTATAACAATTCTTTGCACGAAATATCTTATATGAATCTAATGACAAGAGGAGATATATGATGACAAGAGATGTTATGAGAAATATAGTTAAATAATCATGGTTCTTTACCAGAAGATCTAGTAGTTGATATTCTAATGAAATTGCATGTGGAAACATTCTTGCGTTTCAAATGTGTGTGCAAGCATTGGCATCAAAAGTCTGAATTTCATAGAAAAGCATTTTCTTCACAAGAAAAATTGTGTCCGTCTTCTCGTTTGCTTCTTGAAAGTATCAGAGGAAGAACACACTTTGTTGTATTCTCTTTGCTTCCTAAAGAAAATAGGTTCGAGTGTATGTGAGAAATGAAAGCACAAAAAAAAAAATCACCTTTGAATCTTGAGATATAGTGAAAGAATGAGGAGCATATATGCCTATATTTCTAGGACTTTGAAATCTTTAAATGAGAAAAGTTGTCAACATTGTAGCACCCTTATTTAGTTTCTTACAAATTATATTATGGCAATGGAAAAGTGGAAAAAGAATAACGACAAAAAACTTCAATTTAAAAGATTGAGGATTTTCTTTTTAAATATTCGTATTTAATAGTAAGAACTATAAAAAGAATGAAAAATGATTTTATCAATCTAGGAAAAAATAAAAAATATATTTCAAGGCAAGTAAAGTAGTTGTAATAGATAATTCAATGTAATATTTCAAATTAAGTAGAATACACATCATAGATTGAAATTAAATTTTGAATCCTATAAGTTAGCACTTTTGTAGGTTAGAATATACTAAAAATGATATATAAAAAAAATGTCCGTAAACTATGTGAAATAGGCAAAAATGTCTCTCATTTATACTTTGGTCATAAGTGCACTACTGTCAATACTTTGATTCAAAATTACTCTTGTCGTTAACACTTTGGTCCAGAAATATCCCTACGGTTACTAAATGGATCAAAAATTCCCTTTTCCGAGTAAGTATATTATTACTTTTCTTTTAAAACATTTTTTTCCTAATAAAAATATTACATTCAAAAAATCATATTCTTGTTGTCTTTCTTTTAAAGTCACTTTAACTAATAAAGTCGTAGAGAATAATTTTTTCTTCTTAATCTCATTTTATCATTTAAATTGAATAAATTCATGTAGCTTTTTAACGGACAATTTATGTTATAAATATAAGATCGGAGTAAACTCATCACTAATTTTTTATTTAGATAACGATAAAACATAATTTTTCTTCTGTGTTAGTCAATGAGTTTTTCTATTTATGATTTTCGGTCACATATTTTCCAAAACCTTTACAGGACCCTCCGTAATGACCTATGAAATAATATGTATAGTCTCACATAAATCCACACTATTTTTTTAGTATTTAGGGGCCACTTAACAAAAATTAGACGATTTTCTCAATTTTGTGTGTGTGTTGTCAATGATTTTTTGGTGATATGATTTTCGGACACTTTTTTTTCAAAACCTTTATTGGACCCTCCGTAATAACATGGGAGTGGGGGTGGGGGTGGGGGGAATACGTATAGTCTCACCCTAATCTACACAATTTTTAAGCATTTATGGGTCACTCAACAAGAATTAGACTATTTTCTTAGTTTTTTGTGTGTGTTTGTCAATGAACTCTTTGGTGAATTTTCGGGTACTCTTTTTTAAAACTTAATAGGACCCTACGTATTGACCTGGGGGGACAATACGTAGAGTCTCACAATGATCCCTGCCATTTTTTTAGCATTTTGGGGCCACTCAACAGAAAATAGACGATTTTCTTAATTTTTCTGTGTGTATTAGTCAATGAATTGTTTTGGTGATATGGAGTTCAGACGCATATTTTGCAAACATTTATAGGAACCTCTGTAATTAGCTAAGGGGATGATATGTATAGCCTCACTATGATCCACGCTATTATTTTTGCATTTAGGGATCACTCAAGAGGAATTAGGCGATTTTCTCAGTTTTTTCGTGTGTGTTAGTCAATAAGTTTGGTGATATAATTTTTGGGCATTTTGTTTTCCAAAACCTTTAGAGGACCCTCCAGAATAATTTCAGAGAACAATACGTATAACCTCACCATTATTCACATCATTTTTTTTTAGCTTTTAGGGGTCATTCAACAAGAATATGGTAATTTTCACAATTTTTTGTGTGTAATGTCAATTAAATTTTTGGTGGTTTTTGGATACTTTTTTTCAAAAAATTTAGAGGAACCTACGTAATGACTTGGGGAAACAATACGTATAGTTTCAACATGATCCACACTATTTTTTAGCATTTAGGGGACACACAACATGAATTAGATGATTTTCTCAGTTTTTCGTGTGAGTTAGTCAATGAATTTTTTGGTGATACGTTTTTCAGACACTTTTTTTCAAAACCTCTACAGGACCCTCAGTAATGACCTGAGGGAACAATTTGTATAGCATCACTATGATCCATGCCATTTTCTTAGCATTTATGGGCCATTGAAGAGGAATTAGACAATTTTTTCAGTTTTTTGTGTCTGTTAGTCAAATAATTTTTTTGATGATATGATTTTCAGACACTTTTGTCCAAAACTTTTACCGGACTTTTCATAATGATCTGAGGAGTAATATGTATAGCCTCACTATTATTCCATTATTTTCTTTTGCCCTATCGAATGGAGATGATGGAGTCAATCCATAAGTTTTCATTTTATTTCTTTTGATGGCATTTATATAATTACATTGAATATATTAAAAACCTATTTTGTGAAAGGAAAAAAAATAGAATTTGTACCTCTCTTCCTTGCCCAACACACCATTCCCCAACCAAGTGCTTTTTTACTCATAGCATGAGTCTTTCACCTTCCAGTCCACTATACCATTTTCTTGAACAAACTGAATATTCTGAACAATAAAAACTCCATCAATGAATCCAGAAAGCAACAATAACAACAGCCAAACAAATCCCAGAAAAAGACCATTAGTAGAAGAACCTAACAATGATAAACAACCAATAACACTAAATTCCATGGTGGTAGCCATTGATCACAACAATCTCTTTTACACAGTCTGTTCTATATGTGAAAAGACTCTACCTGAACCTTCTCCAAATACCCATATCCCCAATTCTTCTTCTTCATCATCATCTTCAATACCCTTTTGCAAAAATTGCAACTTTAACTCTGCTTCTTATGGTTCCAAACGCCTCTTTCGTGTTCTTGTACGTGAATTTTTCTTTTTCTTTTTGTGTTGTTGTGTGCAATTTTGATGCTTTTTTGTTGGTTTTTGTCAAAGATTTGATTTTTTTCTGTGGGTGATTTTGGGTTTTTTTATAGATGTCGATAGCTACTGAGAAAAGAGTGGTTGTGGTGATAATGTTTGATAGGGCGGCTAGGGTTTTGTTTGGTTGTTCTGCTGATGAGTTCTTTGATTTTGCCAAGACTCACCCTTTTGCTGGTAACTTTGATTAATCTCCCTTTTTCCCTCTTAATTTCCTTTTTTATCTTTTAAAGTTGCACTGATGCATCATTTAGGAGGTGTGTGATAGGCTGGTTATAGAGGTTTTTAGGAGAGGTAGAAGTAGGCTTAAAGAACTAGGGAGGTGATTAGATAAAATATACTAAAACACATATTTTGCTTACTACGACATTACCCTACACAAGGAGAGGTAGAAGTAGGCTTAAGAAGAACTAGGGAGGTGATTTGAAAGAACATGACACATAGTTTGCTTACTACAACATGACCCTACACAAGGAGAGGCCGAAGTAGGCTTAAGAAGGACTAGGGAGGTGATTAGAGAGAACATGACATATATTTTGCTTACTACGACATGACCCTACATAGGAAGGTATGAAAGGCGAGAATTAGGTTAGAAGGGTAGTGAGTAGTCGAGAGGTAGTCTATAGCGGGTTTTAGGAGAGGTAAAAGGACGTTTAAGAAGAACTGGGAAAGGTGAATAGACAAAACATGACATATCTTCAGCTTATTGAAGATTTGGGAAGGTATGGAGGTCAAGTATTAGGCTAGAAGGTAAGTAATCGAGTGTTGTTTTACTTTTATGTGGTTGAGACATGGGCTAGTCTACTCTCCTCATTTAGTAGTATTAGTTAGTATACCCAATGGGATTTTTCATTGGTATGTTGTTGTTTTTACTATTTCCTGCGGCTTATTTTGTTTTGTTTCTCTTGCTATTTTGTTATCGTTATTTTCTTTTCAATCTGGCTTTGATTTCACTTCTCTTGAGTGGAGGGTCTATCGGAAACAACCTCTTCCAGTTTGCAGTTTACAATGGCAATTTCACTTATGCTTGAAATTAGACAACGGCATTGTTTGCAGGATATTTTTGGCTGCTATAATGAGATGCTGTAGAGAGTATACTAAAATATAATATGAAAGTCAGTTCCAAAGAAAACTTAGCCGTTATAGTGAAATGTTGTTAGAGACAGGTTTGACTGTAGTAGTAAATGAAAAGCACACTTTTTATACTTGCCTCTGTCATCAATATGAGTTCTAAATTTTGTTTTCCTTATGCTTTAGGAATTCTATGAAACAAAAAAGAGTGAAAGAGGTAGGAGATGACGGGGGAATGTTTCTGTAGGAATTGAAAATTCTAATGACACTTACTCCCTCTGTCCCAATTTATGGGATAACTCTTTTTATTTGGAGATGTCCCAAGATGGTTGACACTTGGCACTATTTTATTGCCACACGACTTTCTTGACTTTCAAGTATTCTAATTTATTAATCTTATTCAAATTTCATATTTTTGTTGCAATGTTTCTCCATCTAACTATACTCCAACAATCATTTTATTATTTTCTTCTACTATTGCTAAATGTAATATATAAGTTCAATTAGTATCTTAAAATTCTCATGTTAAATGGAAAAGAGAGAGTATTTGGTCATGGTCCATAAATTTTTTTCCAAGAATCTTATAAGTGCATCTTACAGTGTTTTGTTGGGCCATATGAAGAGGATTCTGACTTTTTGAGAATTCTTTTATGCAGCCGCGTCTGCCGGTAATGCTTTGGAGGGAGAGATGTTGAAGATCACCTTGTCCCAACCAAAGAATGGAAATGCACGACATCTACGAGTGGTATCAGTTTTTCCATTGCGGACAGGTTTTCAGCCTGTGATCGAGACCTTGAGGGAACTATATCGAGCAAGAGGCGGTTCATAGCTATTGCATTCAGGTGTTTGTGTGTCAAATGTTCTTTTGAGCAGCCTTAATGTTTGTGTACATCTCCATCGTTCAATTGACAAAAAGAACATGAATGCATCTTTTGTTAAATATTAGTTTTCTCCTTTAAACACTACTCTGAGCTTAGAAGACCATGGGGTGCGCTTCCATTATTATAGTTATGTATCTTGTGAAAGCTTTAAACGAAATGTGAAATTTAAGTCTTGGGTAGCATATCAAAGTTTGCTTGATGTGCCATCTAACAACATCAATAAACATGTGATTATGTTCCCCATTCAGTATGTTCAGCTCAATGAGGATATCTAAGACATAAATAAACAATCTTGATGTAAATGAATTGGTTTAACAGACCGGAAATGCATGGGGTCCAAGTTTATGGTCGTTCGAATTGGAGAAATTTTCTTCAAGCTTGGTATGTCGATACTGTCTGTTTCAGAGCCAGAGGAATAGGGGACCTGGATCCTGTGTAATCATCTAGGTCTATATTTAGCTGAATTGGTTGAACATACAGGACCTGTAGGCTATATTTGTTTTTTTCAAGCTAGTCCAATATTTAGTGCAGAATATGTCAATGCACAACCTGTACCAGAGTCCGAGGAATCAGGGCATTGTTCCAGCTGTTTATTTAAAAGTTTATCCTCTGACTGTGAAAATTTAACTGACGATCCTGCTGCTTGAGTATCACCACTGAAGGGGTAAAAGTATGAAATATTTGCAAGTATTGAGCAATTCACTTCAGCGTTGAAAGTGTTAGTTACATGTTCTGCTGCTGCTGGGGAAAAATCAATCTGTTTTCTTCCCCGCAATGTTGGGATATGATCATATCAGTGTTAAGGCACAGAAAATACGGAAAAAGCCAGTTCTTAACATCAGTTAAAGCTAGAATCAAAATTAGTTTCGTCAGTTCTTGTATTGAATGGCTTGCCTGTTTATGCCCTTTTGTTATCCCCTGAATACTGTTCGATCACAGTGCTCCTTACAGGTTTGAAATTATTAATTGTTTTTACACCAGCGTGATCAACAGAATGCAGGATAGGATTAACAAATCATGAGAGTAAACAGTGTGTTTCACTGTATGTCATAATGCTTAATCCAATATCTTAGAAGAACATTCACCTGAAAAGGTGAAATATATCTACATGACTTTCTATGTTTTGCTAATTTTATAAAGCTGGTAAATTGTTAATCTGTTTCAGTGTATGTGTTCTTGAATTGATTCTTCACAAGTTGCCATGAGTCCACCTCTGAAGCATTTCAAGTGCTGCCTTAGGTTGGTCCATTGGCACCATATGACCTGCATCGTGGACCTTGAGGAACATCAGTGGTCCATACTTCTTTTCAACACCTTTCTCCTCACCGTCTACTGTGAAAGAAACAGACGGTGCAGCCTCAAAGCCTTTCTGCCCAGACCATTCTACTGCATGCACCCAATTTGAGTTCCCTGTCCATTTCAAGAAACAATTGAGTTCATCTCTGTCCTTCGGGTGAGCACTCTTTGGTAAGCACTTTGTGCGCACCAGGTAAATCTCACACTGTGTAATAGCCTGTAAATCACACAAGGGATATAAACGACACTAGGAAACCCCTATGCGACAGACTCGACTCAAAAGACAATACTGAGCAGGGCTCGATCCCAAATGTCAATATTTCATTCTTATTTTTGCCTAAATCATATAAAAGAATTCCAATCTACAAAAGCATTTGCCCTACGCATAAAAAAAAATGCACTTTGTATAGAGGTTTAATGCTCAAAAATATTGTTTTAGATCATATATTTCAAAAGCTTATTTTTTATTATTATTCTTAAATTATGATAAAATAGTAAATGATAATTTTGTGAAAACCATTTTTGTCTAAAGGAGGGACTTTTAATAATGGATAAAAAGTTTAACCAGCATTATTAAAGGTATACTTTTAATACAGTATTATACATAGATTAATCTAGTTGACTCAAATAGGGATATTGTAATTACACCTTTATTTATTATTCCCTTTGTCCCATTTTACTTGGTAAAGTTTAACTTGGCACACTTATTAAAAAATGGAAAAGGGTCAAAACTACCTTTAAACTATACGAAATAGCTCAAATATACCTTAAAACTATATTTCGGCTCAAAAATACCCTTCCCATCAAACTATTGGGCCACACCTATCTTTCTGGTTAACGGAAGTATCTATGTGTGTGTTAAACGTCACATGGATGCCGCATATGCACGCCACACAGACCCCACCTCCACATAGCCGACTACGGAAAATTAAAGGGTCAAACCTATCCTTAAACTATTCAAAATAACTTAAATATACCCTTAAACTATATTTCGGCTAAAAAATGCCCTTCCCGTCTAACTATTAGACCACACTTGCCATTCTGTTTAACGGAAGCATCCATGTGTGTGCTAAAATGTCACATGAACTCCACATGTGCACGTCAAACACTCCACATAGATGACTTAAAGATTTAATTTCACTATTTTCCCCTCATTTCATCTTGAAAAGTATATATTGAACCAAAAAAAGGAAAAAACATTTGCAGAAACTTGTATACGTGAATGAAGTAGAGAAATGCAATTTGATGACCATTTCAAATACAATAAAAGAAACAATCTAAAGTATAATATAAACACACTCATTTTAACTAATCAGTTAACAGTAATTTATTATTTTAATTTCTCTTAATAAATTAATTTTGTTTAAACAAATCTTAGCGAAGCTTTCTTGTTGATTCAACTCACGGTCATGGCGCAAAATAGCAATTGTCGTAAGAGACCTAATATACTTATCACCGAAATTCCAGGCACATGGAAGACGACTACGGCGGCTTCCCTAGCGGTGGTCACCAAGCTTGTAACGACCCGAGAGCACCCCCTAGCCATTACATGCGTATTCGACCTCTCAGAGGTCTTATACAAGCC
This sequence comes from Solanum verrucosum, assembly GCF_900185275.1. Lineage (NCBI taxonomy): Eukaryota > Viridiplantae > Streptophyta > Magnoliopsida > Solanales > Solanaceae > Solanum > Solanum verrucosum. Next base: position 608,040 of record NW_026020299.1, on the reverse strand, counting down.
TTAGCATTCATTCATCACATAGATCATAAAAATCACTAAGAATTTAAAACTTTTATTCAATAAAATCATAAGACTTCAAGAGTCAACAACATTTGAAAACATCAATACGGAAGCGGAACTACTAAGTCTCTTTAGCCAATTTTAGACAAGAACTTAAAACGTACTAAGGGACACGACCCTTTACAAATGAAATGAAACTTAAGTGTCTATTACAATGACTAAGAAACTTCTAAACATAGTCCTCGAATCTTGAGGACATACCAAAGACTTGGAAGAGTGAAGCAATTCAAGCAACTCCAAAGCACAATCTCCTCCTAGTTACCACAACCTACACTTGTAGTAAATTAGAAGAAAGGGGTTAGTACAACACACGTACTAAGTATGAGGATATGCAAAACATGCTAAAAAGGATATTTGTTTGGAATTTATGTTTTCATGCCATTTTGATAAAATCTCATGAACATCAACATAATGGGCACCTTACAAGTCACAACCAACAATACAAAGTCATATGCTTCACAATACATCATAAACAAACATAACCCATTTACCTTTACCTTCTTGCCTTGGACCTCCACCTTAAGTAACCCTTAAGCAATACATTTGTGCAATGTATGGGCAACGTCTCATACCATCACCCACACTAAGGCACCACCTTAAGGTCACACAAAGTGCACTTACCATGCATACCTCAACCTTCACCAATTAATCACATAAGACATATAAACACATAAGCCAACAAGTCACTTCATAAAACTAGAACACTCATCAAATGTCATCCCAAGACTCACCTAAGTAAGACATGGTGAGGTATCCCATACTACCTCTCCATACCACACCCAAGTGATCCTTAAGGCTACACAAGACAAGCTCCATTCACATCTCAACATAAAGCGTTCATTCAACTTAATGCATTTATACAACTTCATTCACTAATGACATAAGATCATCACATACATTCAATTCAACATAAGCACTTACATTCAATTCATTATGACTCACTTTCACATTAGCATGCTCAAAGACCAACACTTTCATTAATTAGCCCAATAAGACTCATTCATTCATTATCATTACTAAGACACACCAAGATCTCCCTTAAATGTCTACTTGTGCAATGTCTAAATGATGTCCCATTCCACCACCTATCCTAAGTAGTACACCCTTAAGAGACCCTAGTTCATTCATTCATTAATGTGGGGGGGGGGGGCAGAGCCTTAACCGACATAGACCATGGAGTTTGACATGGAATCCCGGTAGTAACCCTTATCGAATGAGGGATCCCCACTTGCCTAAGGTAGGGTCATTCTTTTAGCCTTTACGTGGTAGAGACCGCTAGCTAGTCCTATGTGGGCACATAGTTAAGGGATAGAAGGATTGCTTCTAAGTACCCACATCTCAACTAACGAAGGGGCACCCATCTTAAGGGTTGCTACTAAATACTCACATCTCAACTAACGAAGGAGTATCCACCCATCTTCATATCCTCTCGGTGCTAGACATTACTCCCCTACGGAGTTTGGACATTCATTTCATTCATTCATTTAGGGATAAAGATTGCTACTAAGTACTCTCATCTCAACTCACGAAGGAGTACCCATCCTAGCCCAACATTCATTCATTTAGGAAGCTCTTGGATTCAAAGATGAGAAAACCTTTCATCTAGGAACCTCATTCATTTGAAAGGAGTACTTTATGACACTATCCTTACAATAGACCCAACGTTCATTCATTAGCATTAACTCCCATTCTTTTCATTCATTCTCACATTCTTTCATTCATTCTTCACTAGGTGAGAGTAAACATAGTTTATCCCAACCTCACCTTCATTATAAGTCCTCAAAGAAGACAACAACCAATCATAACACATAAAGTCCTCTCATGCTCTTAGACCATACACAAATTTCACATCATATCACATTACCTTCACATAATCAACATTACTCAAAACAACAATCATCCAACTTTGTCTATAAGGCATGATCACAACATGCTTATAAAGTAAACACCTTCCCACTTTCAAAGGGATCAAACCTCACAATTCTAACATCTACAAAATATATATATATATATATATATATATATATATATATATATATATATATATATATATATATAATACTAGAGTCAATAATCTATTCACAACTTCATCATCATCATAAACCTTAGGTTACAATTGCCCATTCAAGGACAACATCCAATATACCACAATTGACCATCAATTCCTCATAATTCAATATAGAACAATACATAAATCAATAGCCCATAACAATCTACACATTAATATCACATTATTAGCTCAAAATCAATAGACCCACTTTAGACCCAAAAATTAGGATTTCAAGATATGCAAGGGTTCATGGAGTTTTTGATCTTAAAACCATCAATATTAACATAAATCATCATTTGAAATACTTTCATGCAAGAACCCAATCTTAGAATTAAAATTGGGGTTTTTAGTGTTTTTGAAAAACATTGAAATCACTTTGATTTGGCTCTTTGATTGAAAGAAGAATCAAAGATAAAATCCCCATACCTTTGTGATTAATTTCCTTAGGAATTTGAAGGAGAAATCAGTAGGAACCCATCCCCTAGCTTGAAAGCTTCATCAATATCTTCCATGGAGTTCTAGAGAGAGAATTTATTTGAGAGGGAAGGTTCAATTTGGATAATGAGGTCTAATTCTAGGTTTTGGGGTTTTAACCAACTTAAAATACCCTAAAATAGGTAGAATAACCGTTTATAATACCCAAACTACCCCTCACTTAGTTGGACCTTTTAAACAAGTCAAACTTGAGTTTTATTTTTGTAGATTTCATCGGGAAACAAGTCCGCAATGCGGGGGTGTTCCCACAAGTTTTTGGAAATTAAATTTCGAGACAATAGAGTCCACAACGCGGGCCAAAAATTTGGCCTATGGTGGAGCTAGTCCGCGACGCGGACATGCTCCCTCCATGAGCACTTTCAAGCTGCATTGGAAGCTTGTTTGGCCAAGGATTGGGGTCCTCCTCGGGAACCCTTAGGGTGGTCCCAGGGAGTCGTACCCGGATGTTTTGACCCTAAAAACATTTATTAAGACACTAGCGTCACCTCCACTGATTTTAGACTCCAAACAACACATAAAAACATGAACAACATACTAGAACACAGCAACACGTAAAGACTAGTTTCTGAACGTCTTGGTCGTCCCTTGACGTTTGACTTCCAAACTCTTTAAAACTGACTAAAAAGGCTATTCTTCATTATTTTAACAAGTTATTAATGCATAAAACCCATGTGAGGCTCTACTTTATCCTACTTCATTTTGAGGGTTGTTACAAAGCTCCGCCACATCAACGTCGGCGATTTCGCTAATGAGGAAAACTTGACGAATGACTGGGATGACACCTTCGATTGCTACTACATCAACGAAGACCTAGTAAGTCTTTATAGATTTCTTAATTTTTTATTTTTTTTACCAATTACCTTATTTTTGTTCAAGTTTTGAGCTTTTGTGGTCCCTAATCTAGAAGATGCTTTAAATGATTGAAAGGAAGTTTTAGATTTTATGGAAAGTTAAAGAAACATTCAATATAATAGATGATTTAAGGATTAGATAGCAGAATTAATTTGAATTTTGTTTAAGTTGTGATCTTCAAAGTACAACATATTAGTATCGGAATAAAATAGAACTGAATTGAGTCAATGTATATTGTATATTCATATAGATATACCCATATAAGGAAAAGATGAAATGAGGGGAAAATAGTGAAATTAGGGCTTTAAGTCGTCTATGTGGAGGTGGGGTGTGTTTGACGTGCACATGTGGAGTCCATGTGGCATTCTAGCATACACATGGATGTTTTTGTTAAACAGAAGGGAAAGTGTGGTCCAATAGTTAGACGGGAAGGGCGTTTTTTTAGCCGAAATATAGTTTAAGGATAGTTTTGACCCTTTTTCATAGTCGTCTATGTGGAGGTGGGGTCTGTTTGGCGTGCACATGTGGCATTTAACGCACATATGGCTACTTCCGTTAACTAGAATGGTAGGTGTGGCCCAATAGTTTGACAAAAGGGTATTTTTGAGCTGAAATATAGTTTATAGGTATATTTAAGTTATTTCGGATAGTTTAAGGGTAGTTTTGACCCTTTTCCATACTTTTTATTTAAATTTGGAATTTCCTTGATAATGGTTCATTGCTCGAATGAACATTTTGTTTGGATGATTGTGATGGAATTGAGAAATTATTAAGGCAATTTGACATGAATACTTTATTAGGGTGTTCATTTTTATAAGAAGAAAAAAACTCAACTTATTAGCTCAAAAACGAAAATCCAAAATAACCAAACCATTAATTCGAAACCAAACTTACAAAAAACTATTCAATCCGATTTATTTGGAATGGATTTAGATTTGAGTTCTTTTTTTCGAAAAAAAAATCAAAGTTTTTATATCCGACATAATACACGTAGGACACCATGTAGGATAAAAAATGACATGTAGGATGTCATGTAGGATATGTGTGTCTATTTGTTCAACTTTATACAAATTTAAGTGTCTACTTGTGCACACCGAAAGTTGAAAGGCATAAATGTGATTTGAAGCCAAATTAAATGGCATATTTATGTAAAATAAAATTTACCATCATTTGACGTGCATTCACTATTAAATGAACCGATATACTTGCATCAATATAAATGGAGTTAGAATTTTAACATTATATGTTCGGATGAATTTTAGAATGACAATTTCAATTACTAATAACTGAATTCTGAATTTAATATATTTTAATTATTTTCTTAACTTGAGAAAAAATAATTGAGCTCGACGAACCATATATGAACTTCTAGCACGGTCGCGCTTACATGTGCAAGTGGTGAAACTTTGAGCATGACTCCAATTTTTGAGTGAGAATACCAGATCAACATACTTCTAGATTATAATTTCCAAAATATTGATTGTTGTATAACTTAGTTGACGCATGCAATATATTGATTATAATTTCTTGATGTGTATCAACACAATTATTTATTATATAAATGTATGTTAAAGAGTGACAAAAGTCGCACATCGGTGGTTAATGAGATGGGTGGACTCCTTATAAGGCTTGGACAATCTTCCTCCCTTTGAGCTAGCTTTTGGGGTGTGAGTTAGGTCTAAGACCTAATTTAACATGGTATCAGAGCAGGGCCCGTCTCACCCGATGTTGGGGCCCCCAAAATCAAAATTGCCCACGCACCAGATGCACTGGGCGTGAGGTGGGGTGTTAAAGAGTGACAAAAGTCGCACATCGGTGGTTAATGAGATGGGTGGACTCCTTATAAGGCTTGGGCAATCCTCCTCTCTTTGAGCTAGCTTTTGGGGTGTGAGTTAGGCCTAAGACCTAATTTAACAATGTATTAACGCCCCAGTGCAACATAAGTTGTTCATATCTTATTACTTATTATTTTTGTTTTGAATAGAACATATCTTATTATTAAAAAGAAGGAAGTCAAAGAAATGAGAATATAAAAATTGTATTATGTCACACATGGTTCATATATACTTATTTTTAGGGGTGTGCAAAAATTGAACCGATCAATAAATCGAATCGAAAAAATGTTATTGGATTATTGGGTTTTTTAAAAAAAGTTATTGGGTTATTGGTTCGGTTTCGGTTTTTACTATTGGGTTATTGGTTAAATTGATAACCCAATAAGACAATAATAATTTACTACTTTTGTAACACCCCGTTATTTGAAAGATCTAGAATTAGAAAAAACCATTTTTGGAAAGAAAGAAAAATCTGAAATTTGGCAAAGTTATGTAAAGTATGAGTTTTGTGTCAACTTCAAATGACCATAACTTTCAGTACAAGATGAGTAAGGTGGCAAATAAGATGTCAAATGAAAGGTCTTGGAATTATCTTTCCAATGCCACCGAGTTTGCTAATTTTTGAGTTCATATGAGGGAGATATGCCCGTTCGAAGTTAGGTTGTCTAGATAAGGAAAGTTAACCGGATTTTAAAGGGGTATTTTGGATTTTTCCAAACCAATTAATTTATTTCGTTTTTGGTAATTAAGTAGGGGTCTAAACTGAATTGGTTCAGTTTACGCACTCAAAGATTTCACGCTAGGATTTTTAGAGAAAGAACTCAAGAGGAGAAAGGAGAAGAAAAGGTCAAGATTCGTCAAGTTCTTGCGATTTGGTTGTGGATTTCGCCAAGGGTTAATCCCTACGAGGTATGTGAGTTCACATAGCTTTGAATTCGTTTACCCACGTGCCAAACATGTTTATTTCAGCGTGAATTCGTCCTAAAAGTTAAAAGTTTGAATGTTCTTGATGTGTGTTCTTGAATTACTTTTGTTCTTGATTTGGGATGAGATTATTGAGTTTCTTGAGATAATAGTTACGGTTAGTAGAGTTGTTTTGAGTTAGATTCTTGTGTACATGTTTTGGGTATAAGAACCTAAAGAGAAATTGAGAAAAAAGACCGACTTTAATAGAATTAAGATCAGAAAACGAGTTGGAAAATTCGTTGGGAACACCTAGGGAAGGGCTGTCGCGGCGAGCCCCAGATGCACTAGAGTGGCTAGGGCGGCGCGCCAGAAATGGATCTCTGAACTTTTGGGGCAGACGCAATGCGCCAGCAGTGCACCCGGGTCGTCCGCCCCCACCTGTTTTTGTCGTTTATCCCGTTTGAGTCCTTCTAAAGTGTACTAATTTCCTATCGATTTTAACTACTCTAAATGACTTCTAAACATCTAGAAATCATCCAGAAACATGAATCATAACCTTGAATCCATAAATTTAAATTCAAGGAAAGTTAAGAGCCAAGTCTAGAAAGTTCTTAGAGTCTTTTGAAGAAGTCTTTTGCAAATGCTTTAAACTTGTTTTAAGACTTGAGTTTTGAGTTGAGTAAAGAGTAAGAAATGAAGTTCATTTTCTTCAAAAGAGTATATTGGGACTATGTATTCCCAAAGAGTAAATGTTTTCACATTTAAACAAGAGAGGAAACACCGATTTCCAAAAGATCTTCTGAGCTAGTTTTTGAGTAAAGAGTAAATGTTTTCACATTGCTAGTATTTGAGCAATTATCTCAAATCACAGAGAGAGTTATTTTTTTAAAATATGAGCTAATTATATTTTTGGGAGTAGTATTGAGCACCGATTTGGGGATAAGTTGAGTTAAGATAATTCATGGTCTCCATAAATTGTGTAGCCAACATGGGTAGAAAATGGTCATACTTTTTAGATGATTTCTTAGTGATTTTTAGCATAGACTAGTGGATCCACTTAGTAGTTAGGTTCTATACCCCCGACATGGTATAGGACGGCCCTGGCAGCATGAGGCAAAACATTGTATCATCACTAGCTCATAGTGATGGTTGTCAGTTAGAGAAACTACCACAAAATATTTTGTACTCTTACATACACATAGTTATTTGTATTTTCATATACAAACTTAGCTATTGTTGTATTTTTCAATACACAAAGTTGTTATCCATATTTTAAAAGTTTTTCTTTATATTGCATTTATATTGAAATGAGTTGAGTTGAGACCAAGTATGTTCCTTCAGTTCCTTTCAAGCTTATGTCTTGTTTTAGTATTTCCCTCGCATGCTCGTACATTAAATGTATTGATGCCATTTGGCCTGCATCTTTTATGATGCAGATAAAAGTAACCAGAATCAGCATCCACCGCATCCTTGATTCAGTTGAGCTTTAGAGTTGTTGGTGAGCCTCATTGCTTCTAGAGGATCCTTTTTTAGTGTTTTATCAGTTTAGTTCATTAGGATGTCGTGGATCTTTTCCCAACGTCCATCTCAGTTTTTAGAGGCTTCATAGATAGTTAGTTGATGTTAGTTCTTGAGTCTTTCCATTTCAGTTTTGATGTTTGAGACTTGAGTTGCCATCTGGGCTAGTTGAATGTTTCTTTTAAGACATTCTAAGTTTATTGCATGAGTTTATCTTTTGAGACGGTTTTATTGCTATTTAAGTCTTCCGCTAAGAGTTAAGACAGGCAAAGGGTTCGCTTGGGGTCAGCAATGGTTCTCGAGTGCCAGTTCCTCCCAGGGTGTAGGCTCGAGGCATGACAAACTTGGTATCAGAGCTTAGAGTTCAAGAGTCCTAGGGAGTCTATGAAAGTTGTGTATGTAGAGTCCTAGGTATCGGTGTGAACTGTGTCACATCTATAATTAGGAGGCTGTGACATTTATGAATTATCTCAGTTCTTTCATACTCATTTCGTGCGATATAGGTTATCTCTAAAAAGTTTCTTTTAATTTGTGCTTGCGCGTGATTTTCAGATTATTCCTCCACGAAGAGCTGTCAGAGGTTGTCCCGCTAGAAGGAATGTTGAACCACAGGAACAAGGGGTACCTAATGCACCTTAAGTGCAAACCCAAGGAGAGGTCACCAATGGTGAGTTTTGGGAAACTATTTGGATATCGAGTCAAGTTGTGACCAATCAAGTTGGATAGAGAGAGAATCGACAGAAAATGGCTAATACTTCTAGGATCCATGAGTTCTTAAGGATGAATCCTCCAAGCTTCACTTGTTCAAGTGTCATTGAGGATCCAGAAAACTTTATTGAAGAGCTTCAGATGGTTTTTGAGATTATGCACATTGTTGATGCTGAGAGGATAGAATTAGTTGCATACCAAATGAAAGGTGTCACTAGAATTTGGTTTGATCAATGGAAAAAGAATAGAGTTGAAGGTGCACCACTTGTGAGTTCAGCTTTGTTTGAAGAGGTCTTATTGGGGTGTTTCTTTTCCTGTGAACTGAGAGAATCAAAGGTACGAGAATTCTTATTCTTAAGCAGGAATGTATGAGTGTTCATGAGTATAGTTTGAAGTTCACCCAACTGTCCCGCTATGCTCCAGAAATGGTTGCTGACATGAGAAGCATGATGAGTTTTTCGCTGCTGGGTTGTCTCGTGAAGGCAAGGAAGCTATGCTGATAGGAGACATGGACATAGCAAGGTTGAAGATCCATGTGCAACGAGATGAGGAAGATAAGCTGAAAGATAGGGAAGAGTTCTGAAACAAGAGAGCTAAGATAGGGAATGAGTCCGGACAGCAGAAGAGTAATCCCAACCGGTCATCTTTCTAACAGAAAAAAAGGGACATGCTCCATCATCTGCAAGTGCACTTGCACCAAGGAATAGAGGTGAGTTTCAAAATCAGAATTCACATAATTTTAGAACTAGACCTGCGCATTCTCAAGATAGTGTGGCACAAGGGGGTAATAAGACTCATGCATGTGCTAAGTGTGGTAGGAGCCACTAAGGGGTGTGTCGTGATGCCTCTACTGGTTGCTTCAAGTGTGGTCAGAACGGTCATTTTATGAAAGAGTGTCCTAAGAATAGACAAGGAAATGGTAATGGGGGCAATAAGGCCCAATCTTCTTCAGTTTCTCCACCAGACAAAACTGCATCTAGAGGAGCAACTTTAGGGGCAGGCGGAGGAGCAAACCGTCTTTATGCTATCACTAGTCGCCAAGAGCAAGAGGATTCTCCAGATGTTGTCATTGGTATGATCCAAGTCTTTAACTTTGATGTTTATGCTTAGCTAGATCCAGGAGCGAGTCTATCTTTTGTGACTCCTTATGTTGCGATGAATTTTGATGTTCTTCCTGAGAAACTTCTTGAGCCCTTTAGTGTCTCTATACCTATTGGTGAGTCTATTCTAGCAGAGAGAGTTTATCGTGATTGTACCATTTCTGTCAATCACAAGAGCACAATAGTTAACTTAGATGAGTTAGATATGGTAGATTTTGATGTCATTCTAGGTATGGACTGGCTTCATGCTTGTTATGCCTCAGTTGATTGTAGAGTTCGAGTTGCTAAGTTCCAGGTTCCTAATGAGCCAGTTATAGAGTGGAAGAGTAGTTCAACAGTGCCTAAGGGTCTATTATTTTGTACCTTAAGGCGAGAAAGTTAGTTTCCAAGGGGTGTGTTTATCATTTAGTCCGAATTAATGACTCTAGTGTTGAGATACCTCATATTCAGTTTGTTCTAGTAGTAAAAGAGTTTCCAGAAGTCTTTCCAGATGATCTTCCCGGAGTCCCTCCTGAGAGAGAAATAGACTTCGGTATAGATATATTTCCCGATACTCGTCCTATACCTATTCTGCCATATAAGATGGCACCAGTAAAGTTAAAAGAGTAGTTGAAAGATCTCCTTGAGAAGGGTTTTATTCGACCAAGTGTCTCACCTTTGGGGCACTCCGGTCTTGTTTGTGAGGAAGAAGGATGGTTCTCTTAAAATGTGCATAGATTACCGTCAATTGAACAAGGTTACCATCAAGAATAAGTATCCTCTTCCAACAATTGATGATCTCTTCAATCAACTTCAGGGTGCCACTTATTTTTCTAAGATAGACTTGAGATCTGGCTACCATCAGTTGAATGTAAGGGAATGTGATATTCCAAAGACAGCTTTCAGGACCTCTATGATCATTATGAGTTCCTAGTTATGTCCTTTGGTTTGACCAATGCTCATGCAGCATTCATGGACCTTATGAATAGAGCATTCAAGCCTTATTTAGATATGTTTGTTGTCGTATTCATTGATGACATACTAATCTATACGAGGAGTGAGGAAGATCATGTTAGTCATCTCAGAGTAGTTTTCCAAACTCTAAAGGATAAAGAGTTGTATGTTAAGTTCTCTAAGTGTGAGTTTTTGCTTAAGTCTGTGGTATTCTTTGGCCACATTATTTTCGGTGATGTAATTAGAGTTGATACACAGAAAATAGAGGCAGTGCAGAATTGGCCTAGACCCACATCTCCAACTGATATTAGGAGTTTCTTGGGGTTGGTTGGATATTATAGAAGGTTCGTCAAGGGGTTCTCATCTATTTCATCCCCATTGACTAAGTTGACTCAGAAAACAGTGAAGTTTTAATGGTCTGAAGCTTGTGAGAAAAACTTTCAGGAATTGAAAAATGGTTGACTATTGCCCCAGTATTGACCTTACGAGAAGGTTCGCAAGGCTTTGTGGTATATTGTGATGCATCCAGAGTTGGATTGGGTTGGGTGTTAATGCAGAATGGTAATGTTGTAGCTTATGCCTCCAGACAGCTGGAAGTTCACGAGAAGAATTACCCAACCCATGATCTAGAGTTGGCTATTGTAGTATTTGCTTTAAAAATATGGTGTCACTATCTTTATGGTGTTCATGTAGATGTGTTCACCGATCATATGAGTCTTCAGTATGTGTTTAGTCAGAAATGGCTTAATCTCAGACAGAGAAGGTGGTTAGAGTTACTCAAAGATTATGATATGAGCATTCTCTATCACCCAAGTAAGGCTAATGTTGTTGATGATGCCTTGAGTAGCTTGTCTATAGGTAGTACCGCCCATGTTGAAGGAAAAAAGAGAGAGTTAGCAAAATATGTGCCCAAACTTACACGATTAGGAGTTCGACTAATGAATTTCACTAAAGGAGGAATAATGGTGATGAATGGGGCTGAATCATCATTAGTGTCTGAAGTGAAAGAGAAACAAGACCAAGATCCTATTTTGCTTGAATTGAAGGCAAATGTTCATAAGCAAAAAGTAATGGCTTTTGAACAAGGGGGATATGGTGTATTGAGGTATCAAGGTAGATTGTGTGTACTAAGGGTGGATGAACTCCAAGAGAGGATCATGGAGGAAGCTCATAGCTCCAGATATTCTATCCATCCGGGTTCCACAAAGATGTATCGTGACTTGAGAGAACTATACTGGTGGAACAGTATGAAGAGAGGTATCGCAGAGTTCGTTGCTAAATGTTCGAATTTCCAACAAGTTAAAGTAGAGCATCGAAGGCCCGGTGGTATGGATCAGAATATAGAACTTCCAGAATTAAAGTGGGAGATGATCAATATGGATTTCATTACTGGCTTGCCACTGTATCACAGGCAACATGATTCCATTTGGGTGATTGTTGATCGAATGACTAAATCAGCCCACTTTTTACCGATAAATACTACCCATTCAGCAGAGGATTATGCAAAGTAATATATTCAAGAGGTAGTAAGACTTCATGGAGTTGCATCTTCGATTATTTCAGATAGAGGTGCACAATTTCAGAAGTCATTCCAGAAAGGTTTGGGTTCAAAGGTCAACTTGGGTACTGCTTTTCATTCTCAGACAGATGGTCAAGCAGAGCGCACTATTTATACTTTAGAAGATATGTTGAGGGCATGTGTGATTGATTTCAAAGGTAATTGGGATGATCATATACCTCTCATTGAGTTTGCTTATAACAATAGTTACCACTCTAGCATTCAAATGGCTCTGTATGATGAGGCCCTTTTATGAGAAGCTATGCAGATCTCCTATTGGATGGTTTGAAGTTGGTGAAGTTGGGTTGATAGGACCAGACTTAGATCATCAACCTATGGAGAAAGTGAAAAATATTCAAGAAAGGCAAAGTCGTCAAAAATCCTAGACTAATGTTAGGAGAAGAGAATTAAAGTTTGAAGTAGATGATTGGGTATACTTGAAGGTTTCACCCATGAAGGGTGTTATGAGATTTGGTAAAAAGGGGAAGCTTAGTCCCCGGTATATTGGTCCTTATCGAATATCCAATAGGATTGGTAATGTAGCTTATGAGTTTGAGCTACCACAAGAGTTAGCAGCAGTTCATTCAGAGTTTCACATTTCTATGTTGAAAAAGTGTATGGACGATCCTTCACTGATTATACCAATTGAGGATATTGGTATTAAGGATAGCTTGTCTTATGAGGAGATTCATGTTCAGATTCTAGACCACCAGGTTCGCAAATTGAGAACCAAGGAGGTAGCTGTAGACATTAAAATTTTGCAGACTCTACAAGACATGTTCAATTCGAATTGAGACTCTAGGAGATGTGTTCAGTTTCAATTAGAATTCTTGGAGGCTACTCAACCCTAAACACTAGTTTATGCCTATATAAAGGGTACTAAATTTCCTTAAAAGGTATCTCAAAATATCTCATAAACTCTTGGGTATTTTTAAAGATCAAGATCTCGAATATTCCACAAATTAATGGAATATTCATGTATAGATCAAACCTAAATCATCCTATTTTGAGAAATACGCTACTAATGACCCTCAAATCATGGATAAATCAAGGGAGAGTAGAATCAAGGGAGGAACATAATTGTACCCGCATATTTATCAATAAAGTTATGTTTCTTCAGATTTTATTTGTGTGGTTTATTTATTTTACATATGTTTAAAATTTGTTGCAAACAGTAGCATCAGTCAAGGTCTTATGGAGAAACCAGATTGTTGAGGAAGCTACACGGGAGGCTGACGATGACATGAAGAAGAGATACACACATCTCTTTGAGCCCAGAGACACTCCAGATCAAGGTACTAATTTGCTTCTTAGTACTCTTTAATTGAGATTTGCTTGTTGGGTGTTTGAGCTGAATTTTAGATGATACACCCTTAGTCCACTTAGAGTAATCTCATTCGAGGACGAATGTTTCCAACGGGGAGATATTGTAACACCCCGCTATTTGAAAGAGATAGAAGTAGAAAGAACCATTTTTGGAAAGAATGAAAAATCTGAAATTTGGCAAAGTTATGTTAAGTATGAGTTTTGGGTCAACTTCAAATGACCATAACTTTGAGTACAAGATTATTTAGGTGGCAAATAAGATGTCAAATGAAATGTCTTGGAATTATCTTTCCAGCGCCACCGAGTTTGCTAATTTTCGAGCTCGTATAAAGGTGCCCGTTCAAATTTGGGATGTCTAGATAAGGAAAGTTAACCGGATTTTAAAGGGGTATTTTGAACTTTTCCATACCCAATTAATTTATTTTGTTTTTGGTAATTATGTAGGGTCTAAACTGAATTGGTTCATTTTACGCACTCAAAGATTTCACGCTAGAGTTTTTAGAGAAAGAACTCAAGAGGAGAAAGAAGAAGAAAAGGTCAAGATTCGTCAAATTTTTGCAATTTGGTTGTGGATTTCATCAAGGGTTAATCCCTACGAGGTATGTAAGTTCACATAGAGTTGGGTTCGTTCACCCACACGCCAAACATGTTTATTTCAGCGTGAATTCATCCTAAAAAGTTGAAAGTTTGAATGTTCTTGATGTGTGTTCTTGAATTGCTTTCATTCTTGAATTGGGATGAGATTAGTGAGTTTCTTGAGATAATATCTGAACCTAAAGAGAAATTGAGAAAAAAGATCGAATTTAATCAAATTAAGATCAGAAAACAAGTTGGAAAATTCATCGGGAACACCTGGGGAAGGGCTGGCACGGTGTGCCCCAGATGCGCCAGAGTGGCTGTGGCGCCGTGCCAGTACTGCACTTGAAATGGGTCTCTGAACTTTGGGGGCTGGCGCGGAGCGCCAACAGTGAGCCCGGGTCGTCCGCCCCTACCCATTTTTCATCGTTTAGCCCGTTTGACTCCTTCTAAAGTGTACTAACACTTCTTATTGATTTTAACTACTCTAAATGACTTCTAAACATCTAGAAATCATCCAGAAACATGAATCATAACCTTGAATCCATAAATTATAATTCAAGGAAAGTTAAGAACCAAGTCTTGAGAGTTCTTAGAGTCTTTTCAAGAAGTCTTTTGCAAATGCTTTAAACTTGTTTTAAGACTTGAGTTTTGAGTTAAGTAAAGAGTAACAAATGAAGTTCATTTTCTTCAAAAGAGTATGGGGACTATGTATTCCCAAAGAGTAAATGTTTTCACATTTAAACAAGAGAGGAAACACCAATTTTCAAAAGAGCCTTCGAGCTAGTTTTTGAGTAAAGAGTAAATATTTTCACATTTAAGCAAGAGAGGAAACACTAATTTCCAAGAGACCCTTTGGGCTAGTTTTTGAGCAATTATCTCAAATCACAGAAAGAATTATGTTTTTTTAAACATTTGAGCTAGTTACATTTTTGGAAGTAGTATTGAGCACCGATTTGGGGACAAGTTGAGTTCAGATAATTCATGGTCTCCATAAACCGTGTAGCTAACATGGGTAGAAAAGGGTCATACTTTTTAGATGATTCCTTAGTGCTTTTTAGCATAGACTAGTGGATCCATTTAGCAGTTAGGTTCTATACCCCAAGCAAGGTATAGGACCTCCCTTGCAGGGTGAGGGAAAACGTTGTATCATCACATAGCTCATAGTGACGGTTGTCGGTTAGAGAAACTCCCACAGAAATATTTTGTATTCTACATTCACAATGTTATTTGTATTTTCATATAAAAACTAAGTTATTGTTGTATTATTCAATACACAGAGTTGTTATCCATGTTTTAAAAGCTTTTCTTTATATTGCATTTATATTATTATTTTATATTGAAATGAGTTGAGTTGAGACCAGGTATGTTCCTTCAGCTCCTTTCAAGCTTATGTCTTGTTTTAGTATTCCTCTCGCATGCTCGTACATTCAATGTACTGATGCCATTTGGCCTACATATTTTATGATGCAGATACAAGTAACCAGGATCAACATCCAGCACATCGTTGATCCAGTTGAGATTCAGAGTTGTTGGTGAACCTCCTTGCTTCCGGAGGATCTCTTTTTATTGTTTTATCCGTTTAGTTCATTAGGATATCGTGGATCTTCTCTCGACGTCCATCTCAGTTGTTAGAGGCTTCATAGACAGTTAGTTGATGTTAGTTCTTGAGTCTTTCCATTTCAGTTTTGATGTTTGAGACTTGAGTTGCCATATGGGCTAGTTGAATGTTTCTTTTAAGACATTCTAAGTTTATTGCATGAGTTTATCTTTTGAGACTGTTTTATTGTTATATAAGTCTTCCACTAAGAGTTAAGCCAGGCTGAGGGTTCGCTTAGGGCCAGCAATGGTTCTTGTGTGTCAGTCCCGCCCAGGATGTAGGCTCAGGGCGTGGCAACTTTACCCTTCTTAAATATTAAATATTAATTATTTAATATATAACTAGAAACTATAACTATATCAAATTATCAGTTCTCTACCCACTTCACACTAGGCCGCTTTAGTCTTTACTTTTTACTCAAAACCTAAAGACTAAAGTAAGGGTTTGCAATTGTAGCTATTTGATTGTAGTTTTAGTTTTAGTCTTGTTGGACTATTTGATTTTAGTTTTAGTTTGTAATGGTAGGTTGTAACGTTTGCAAGTTTGTAAAGGTCTGTAATTTGATTAACATCAGAAATTTCATACTATGATTTGGAGGTGACATGTACTTATAGCCTTCGCACTATATTTTCTCTTATTGATGCAATTTCTCATTATCTTTCTTGTATCACTATATCAAAGCATTTAGAGAAGTGAGAAGTCATATAATATTTTATATAGTCATTTTCTTATTGGGTAAATCGAAAACCGTACCGATAACAACCAAAAACCGATAAAAAATATCTTATTGGTTTGTTATTGGGTTAGTATATTTAAAAACCAAGAACCGAACCGTTAATACAAAAATAGAACCAAACTGATTGATGCACACCCCTACTTATTTTTGTTATCTTTCTCCGCTCTTTTAATCCGTGCATAGCACGCCCAAATATACTAGTATATATTTAATAACATTATATAAATTAAGCTAGACGAAAGAAGTAAAATATATAATAATAATAACAAATATAAATTTTTATTATATAAAAATAAATCAAATTATTGGTTTGTAAATTCAATAATGCGGCTAGGCTTTTGTTAAAATATTGCATAGTTATTGTCCCTCCGGATTTAAGGTGAAACTACAAGGATAAGTGTACAATTAATATGAAACATAGGGAGTAATTTGTGAATTTTATACCCAATAAATGAATGTGCAACAGTTTGTGTATTTGTATTAAGTCAAACCACATCATATAAAGTAAAACCGAGGAAGAGTAATATAAATGGTGACAACAAAAGTTATGGTTATGAAATATCAATTTAAATGGATAAACAAAACAAACACTAAAAATAACATCTATAAAGAAGTATTAGGTGAAATACTTTTTTAAATTTTAAAATGTTCACTTTATCTTTAATAAAATAATTAAACATAAAAATTGAAACTTTCCGATGTGTGGATCAAGATAGAAAGACCGCTAATCAAGTGATAAACAAAGGCGGAAGAATCGTTTGATTTTTATTTAAAAATATTATTACTATACCTTTTGTATTTGAATTAAAAACCCTAAAATCAAAGATTTTGTATCTATTTTAATATTTTATTTTATTTTTAATACAAAAAATGAAAGATATATAAAAGAAAAATGGCCCAAAAAAAGAAGAGAAGAGTTGAGGAGTGGCGATTCAACAATAAGAAATCTAGAAAATCATTTTGAATTAAAAAGTATGTAATTAATGTTGAGGGTAAAATATGAAAAAAATAATTATCTTTTCTTGATATGTTAAAAGTGACAAGTAAAAATAAAAATCTAGAATTAAGAGAGTGTTTGAATTGGCTTAAGTGTTTGGCAAATATAAAAAATAACTTTTAAAAAATAAAAAAATGACTTAAAAAAAGTTAGGCACTTTACATCTGGCCAAGAAACCACTGAAATGTAAGTGTTCCAGTTGATCATCATTTGTGAGGAAGGGTATCAACTCAGTATATGTAATACCCTATATTAAAATAAGGGAATAATTGTCATTCAGCTCTCATTTAAAAAAAAAAAAAAAAAAAGAGGATCAGAAATTTAAAAAAAAAAAAAGGGCTGAAAGCCCTAACAGAAGCAGCAGCAACGCTGCAACTTCAGGGATCAAAAGAAAAAAAAAGGGGACTCTTCTTGTTCTAGTGAGCGAAGGAACGAAGGAGAAACATAAATTTAAATTGAAAGCCTTAGCTCTCAAACTAAAGAGAGAGGTGGAAGAAGAAGAAGAACGAGAAGAAGGTAAGTTTCTTAACTTAATCTAAAGGTTGAATTTGTATCTTCCATGACTATAAGATTGGGAATTGGGACGTTGAGAAACATGGGTTTAGAAGAAAAAGAGGAAATTTATTTCATTCTTATGAACCAAGTGAATATAGTCAATGATTTGAACTATAAACTTTGGTATTGGGCTTATATGCAATAAGAGTAATTGGGCAGTAAGGTTAGGTTTATCTTTTTACAGCGAGAATCGACCAAGAAGAGACTAATGTGTGTGATTAAAGCACTAATTAAGTGATTGGGCAGATTTCGAATCAGTCATGAAACCTCTAGGGCTGGGTTTTTTTAATGTAGTATGAATTACCTAAATGAAGGAGTTAACACGAAATTATTATGAATGTGATTATAGATTGACCAAAGGAATTCGTACGGAGTAATTGAGTGGCAAGCTTGGTAACTCAACACAAGTACTGTGAGTAGTAATCTTACCACAATTGATGTTTTATAACTTGCATGACTTTCACATGGTTTATAAAGTAAATGTGTTATCGAATGTTTTGAACTTGCATGTGGGACAAGTCTTTTACTGGATATGATACTGAAAAGATTATTTGAGATGATCTCATTCTTATAAGATATGATTACTGATATTGAAAAGGTTTTATACTTATTTGAGAAATAGTATTTTGACAGGTGATTGTTAAACTTTGAAATGATATGATTTGATAAGATTTAAATGCTCTGTTCGATTTTGAATTGTTTTTACCTATTACAAGAAAAATATAAATGGGAGTAGACCTTGATGAATCCCGTAGCTAACGGCGGGTTCGTTAGATCTGGTGCACCTTGTAGTTCTGATTACTGATAAAGCCCTTGCTAGTGGGAAGGTAGAACTAGTATACTGTTACTGATATCCCTCGAGTAGGGATCTACTGATATGAATAACTAACTCCTTTATGAGGAGTTCACTGTTATTGGTTACTTCTTAAGGAGAAGACCACACTGATTACAAGATTCATCCTTGGAAACCTCCCAGCTATAAGATTTGATATGAAAATATTCTTTTTCTGAGTTTGCTATTATGTATTTACATTGATTTTGCTTATATGAGGCACCTAAGGTTGAATATTGTTATTGTTTCTGAAAGAGCATTGTTTCATCATCATGACTATTACACTAGCATGCTTTCTGACTTGTCCCTCATTAAAATGGTTGTGGTTAAGTATTATTACTCACTGAGCTAGCGTATCACTCCTCGCTATTTGTTTTTACAGAGAATTCAAGTGGTATTGAAGAGGATTCCATTAACTAGCGTGTGAGTTAGTAGCATCTGGTGAGCCCCGCATTGCTTCGCGTGGCAAGAGAACTATTGATTTGTTATGTTTATTTAGTTTCTTTTAAAAACTCTTAGAATTGCTCCATTTGTCATTCTTTTGATTTGAGTCAAGATTAGTCCTTCGAATTATAGTCAAGTGACTAGTTTGGAAATTTTTTTCCG
The DNA here is from genome assembly GCF_900185275.1 of Solanum verrucosum. Lineage (NCBI taxonomy): Eukaryota > Viridiplantae > Streptophyta > Magnoliopsida > Solanales > Solanaceae > Solanum > Solanum verrucosum. The sequence goes on along the minus strand of NW_026020299.1, from coordinate 588,797 downwards.
AAATTTGGAGATGAATTGGTTTTTTTTTCCGAAATTTGGAGTAGAATTCTGGTGAGGCTTGCTTTGGGATTCTCCCCCTTAGCACCGGTCATGATCCTGAATTGGGTTGTGACAAAGTTGGTATCAGAGCCATTTATTCTTAGAACCTATGGAGCACACGTTAGTAGTAGAATCTCAATTATGGTTATGTTGCCAGCCATTTCTATAATCATGATTCTGCGAGGACGTGATAGGATGTGTCTTGTTTTTCTTTCTCATTCCTGCTTATGTGTGTGACGTTTAGGGCCAACTAGATTAATCTAACATTATTCGTTCTGATAACCAGATGGCTCGAACCCGATTATCTAATGGCAGAGCTACAACAGGTGTTTTTGAGGCGCCTAATGTCACTTCGGCTAGGCAGCCAACTTCCTCAACTTGGGGAAGGGACAGAGCCCACAGAACTGGTCGAGGAGAGGTTCGTAATGCTACCACAGGGAACCGCAACACCACTATTAGGACTTCAAGAGAGGTCACTCCGAAAAGGAGCGCTAGTCCACCTCCGACATCGCAGGAGAATGCTACTGCTGGGGTACTTGCCTCCATGCAGAAAGCCATAGAGAGTTTGGTCAATAGAATGGATAGACAGGAGAGGGATGGTCAGCATAGTGTTGCTGCTACTCAGACACATGCACCACTTCAGACACCTGCACGGACTTATACTTTTGGGAATAAAGAGGTATCCTTGCAGGAATTCTTGAAATTGAAATCACCAAAATTCATAGGTTTTGATAGTTCAGCGGATCCTCAAAGCTTCTTGGATGGGACATTTAAGGCCCTCCGGGCTCTAGGATGTTCTAGCGAGAGATCGGTGGAGCTAGCAGCATACAAACTAGAGGACATGGCTAACACTTGGTATGAAATTGTATTGCTAGGTCGACCTGCTGGGGCAGCACCACTGAAGTGGGATGAATTCACTAAGTTGTTCATGGATAATTTCCTTCCTAACAGTCAGAGGCAGAAGTATGCAACACAGTTTGAGAGGTTAGTACATACTCCAGATATGGATGTGGCAACTTATAACGCCAAATTTTGTAAGCTCGCTAGATATGCTCCTTTGTTGGTACCTACAGAAGCAGATAGAGTTCAGAGGTTCGTGCATGGGTTGGTTAGTCGTCTATTCAATGCCCTAGCCCCAAATATGAGTATCATGACCTATTCAGAAGCAGTTGATCTAGCTAGAAAGATTGAAGATAAGGGTCGAGAGGAGCGTGCAACCTATGATGTACGTAAGAAGGCCAAGATAGGGGGATCTTACAGCGGCGACTTGGGTGCAAATCACAGAACAGAGAATCAGGGAAGACAACAGCAGGGCTCTCAGACAGGGATAGATACAGTTTTATCAGCACAGGGACATCGTAATTCTGGACAAATGTATGCCACTGCTCCCTCCTGCCAGACTTGTGGTAAATCACATGTAGGCCAGTGTCGTGTTGTCACTGGAGGGTGCTTTCGGTGTGGTCAGTTGGGGCATCGCATTAGAGATTGCCCTCTACCTCCGAGAAACCCCACACAGACTTCTACTCAGATAGCTGCACCTGCTCAGACCACTCATAATGGTTCAGGTAATACAGGTACAGGAAATAGAGGTAGAGGTGTTGGAGATTATTTCACTGGAAATCATGGACAAGGGAATGCCGGTAGAAGTCAGTCAAGAGTTTTTGCACTTACTAAACAGGATGTTCAGGCCTCAAATGCGGTGGTTACAGGTATTCTTTCAGTTTGTTCCTTTGATGCACATGTTTTGATTGATCCAGGATCTACCCACTCCTATGTGCCCTTATACTTTGCTTTGAGATTTGATAGACAACCAGAGATGTTGAATCATCATTTTCTTGTTTCTACTCCTGTGGGGGATTCCTTGTTAGTTAAATATGAGTATCGTGATTGTCAGATAAGAGTTGAGGGTAGGGATACTCTAGCTAACCTAATTGTACTTGATATGATTGATTTTGATGTGTTGATGGGCATTGATTGGTTATCTCCTTGCTATGCTACTGTTGATTGTCATGCAAAGATAGTCAAATTTGAAATACCTGATGAGCCTACATTTGTATTAAAAGGGGGTCAAGTCCCCGAGGTTGGAAAAATCATATCCCTTATGAAGGCTCGAAGGTTACTACAGAAAGGTTGTATGGGTCTCTTAGCTATGGTAAGGGATACAACAGAAGGAACACTTAGCTTGGAGAAGATACCCGTGGTGAATGAATTTTCTGATGTATTTCCTGAGGATTTGCCAGAATTACCTCTTATACGAGAGATAGACTTCGGTATTAATTTGGCTCCTGATACATTGCCAATATCCATACCCCCATACCGTATGGCACCAGCAAAACTAAAGGAACTAAAACAACAGTTTCAAGACTTACTCGATAAGAGTTTTATCCGACCAAGTATATCTCCATGGGGCGCACCAGTATTGTTCGTAAAGAAGAAAGATGGGTCTCTAAGAATGTGCATCGACTACAGACAGTTGAACAAGGTAACGATACACAATAAGTATCATTTACCTCGTATAGAAGACCTATTTGATCAATTACAGGGGGCTGTCCACTTTTCAAAGATGTATCTTCGGTCTGGTTATCATCAACTCAGAATCAGGGAGGAAGATGTTTCCAAGACAGCATTTAGAACTCGATATGGACACTATGAGTTCCTTGTGATGCCTTTTGGATTAACCAATGCGCCGGCTGTATTCATTGATTTAATGAATAGAGTGTTCCGGCCGTTTCTAGACAGGTTTGTGATAGTTTTTATTGATGATATCTTGGTATACTCTCGTAGCCAGGAAGAACATGAGAGTCATTTAAAGACAGTGTTACAGACTTTGCGAGAACATAAGCTTTATGCTAAGTTCTCAAAGTGTGAATTTTGGCTAGACTCAGTAGTATTTTTGGGGCATGTGGTGTCCAAAGATGAGATCAAGGTGGATTCCAAAAAGACAGAAGCTGTGCAAAAATGGCCCAGACCTACTTCGCCTACAGAAATTCGAAGCTTTATGGGTTTGGCAAATTACTACAGGCGTTTTGTGCAGGATTTCTCCAAAATAGCATCTCCATTGACTAAGTTGACACAGAAAAATGCTAAATTTCAGTGGACAGAAGAATGTGAGCAAAGCATCTAGAAACTTAAAATGTGTTTGACAACAGCACCTATATTGTCCTTACCATCAAGTTCTGGAGGTTTTACGGTATTTTGTGATGCTTCGAGAGTTGGGTTAGGATGTGTTCTGATGTAAAATGGTCGTGTTATTACCTATGCTTCGAGACAGCTGAAGAGGCACGAGCAAAACTATCCTACTCATGATTTGGAGATGGCTGCAGTGATATTTGCTCTTAAAATTTGGAGGCATTATCTATACGGTGAAACTTGAGAGATATATACTGATCACAAGAGCTTAAAGTATATCTTTCAGCAGAGAGACCTGAATCTTCGACAGCGACGATGGATGGAGCTACTCAAGGATTATGATTGTGTTATTTTGTATCATCCTGGAAAAGCTAATGTTGTGGCTGATGCATTGAGTAGAAAATCTATGGGCAGTTTAGCACATATAGTTCCTGAAAGGAGGCAGTTGGCAAAGGATGTCCAGAAACTTGAAGGCGCAGGTATTAGATTTAGTGTGGGAAATTCAGAGATATTGTTAGCTTGTGTGCAAGCCAAATCTTCATTAGTAGAGCGCATTAAAACTACTCAATATGAGGATAAACAACTTTGCAGATATCGAGATGAGGTCACAACTGGTAAAAGTGAGCAGATGATGGTTGATGGTGCTGGTATGCTTCGACTAGGTAACTGGTTGTGTGTACCAAACATAGGTGGGTTAAGACGAGTTATTCTTGAAAAAGCTCACAACTCTAGGTATACTATGCACCCTGGTTCCACTAAGATGTATCATGATCTGAAGCAGTTGAATTGGTGGGAAGGTATGAAGAAAGATATTGCTAATTTTGTTTCTAGTTGTTTGACTTGTCAACAGGTTAAAGCAGAGCATCAACGACCTGCAGGATTATACAAGAGATCCAAATTCCAGAGTGGAAATGGGAAAGAGTCACCATGGATTTTGTGGTTGGTCTACCCCGAACTCTCAGAGGTTATGACTCTGTATGGGTAATTGTAGACCGATTAACAAAATCAGCACACTTCTTACCGGTAAAGGCTAATTATGGTGGAGTGAAATATGCCCAAATATTTATGAATGAAATTGTTCGACTTCACGGAGTGCCAATATCTATCATATCTGATAGAGGGTCACAATTCACTTCACGCTTTTGGAGATCCTTTCAAGAAGCCTTGGGTACTCGAGTAGACCTTAGTACTGCATTCCATCCACAGACAGATGGGCAGTCTCAGCGTACTATTCAAATCTTAGAGGATATGTTGAGAGCTTGCATTCTTGATTTTGGAGGTAGTTGGGATGCTTACTTGCCTTTAGCTGAATTTGCCTACAACAATAGCTTTCAGTCCAGCATTCAGATGGCTCCATATGAAGCCTTGTATGGAAGGCGATGTCGGTCTCCTATAGGTTGGTTTGAAGTTGGAGAGGCCAATGTGTTGGGACCAGACTTAGTACAAGAAGCCGTGGATGAGGTCCAGTTGATTAGGCAGAGATTGCTCACAGCTCAAAGTAGATAGAAGTCTTATGCGGATAAGAGAAGAAGAGATCTAGGGTTCATGGTTGGGGACAAAGTTTTTCTACGAGTTTCTCCTATGAAAGGTGTGATGCGGTTCGGCAAAAGAGGTAAATTGAGTCCGCGATATATAGGACCATATGAGATACTTGACCGGGTAGGAGGAGTGGTGTATCGTTTGGCACTGCCTCCCAACATGTCTTTCATCCATCCAGTATTCCATGTTTCTATGTTGAGGAAGTATATCTCAGACTCCTCTCATGTACTTGAAGCACCGACTATACCAATTGATGAGAACTTAACGTATGAAGAGGAACCTGTGGCTATTGTGGACAAACAAGCAAGAAGGTTAAGGTCAAAACAAATTGTGTCCGTGAAGGTCTTATGGAGGAACCATACCACTGAAGAAGCTACTTGGGAGTTGGAAAAGGATATGCGAGACAAGTATCCTCTCTTGTTTCAGTCTACAGGTATACACTTACTTTAGATTCGGGGACCGAATTTCTTAAGGTGGGGAGAATGTAATACCCTATATTAAAATAAGGGCATAATTGTCATTTAGCTCTTATTTTAAAAAAAAAGATCAAAATTTTTTTTAAAAAAAAAGGGGCTGAAAGCCCTAACAGAAGCAGCAGCAACGCTGCAACTTCAGGGATCAAAAGAAAAAAAAAAGGGACTCTTCTTGTTCTAGTGAGCGAAGGAACGAAGGAGAAACTTAAATTTAAATTGAAAGCCTTAGCTCTCAAACTAAAGAGAGAGGTGGAAGAAGAAGAAGAACGAGAAAAAGGTAAGTTTCTTAACTTAGTCTAAAGGTTGAATTTGTATCTTCCATGACTATAAGATTGGGAATTGGGAATTGGGAAGTTGAGAAACATGGGTTTAGAAGAAAAAGAGGAAATTTATTTCATTCTTATGAACCAAGTGAATATAGTCAATGATTTGAACTATAAACTTTGGTATTGGGCTTATATGCAATAAGAGTAATTGGGCAGTATAGAAGAAAAAGAGGAAATTTATTTCATTCTTATGAACCAAGTGAATATAGTCAATGATTTGAACTATAAACTTTGGTATTGGGCTTATATACAATAAGAGTAATTGGGCAGTAAGGTTAGGTTGATCTTTTTATAGCGAGAATCGACCAAGAAGAGACTAATGTGTGTGATTAAAGCACTAATTAAGTGATTGGGCAGATTTCGAATCAGTCATGAAACCTCTAGGGCTGGGTTTTTTTAATGTAGTATGAATTACCTAAATGAAGGAGTTAACACGAAATTATTATGAATGTGATTATAGATTGACCAAAGGAATTCGTACGGAGTAATTGAGTGGCAAACTTGGTAACTCAACACAAGTACTGTGAGTAGTAATCTTACCACAATTGATGTTTTATAACTTGCATGACTTTCACATGGTTTATAAAGTAAATGTGTTATCGAATGTTTTGAACTTGCATGTGGGACAAGTCTTTTACTGGATATGATACTGAAAAGATTATTTGAGATGATCTCATTCTTATAAGATATGATTACTGATATTGAAAAGGCTTTATACTTATTTGAGAAATAGTATTTTGACAGGTGATTGTTAAACTTTGAAATGATATGATTTGATAAGATTTAAATGCTCTGTTCGATTTTGAATTGTTTTTACTTATTACAAGAAAAATATAAATGGGAGTAGACCTTGATGAATCCCATAGCTAACGGCGGGTTCGTTAGACCTGGTGCACCTTGTAGTTCTGATTACTGATAAAGCCCTTGCTAGTGGGAAGGTAGAACTAGTATACTGTTACTGATATCCCTCGAGTAGGGATCTACTGATATGAATAACTAACTCCTTTATGAGGAGTTCACTGTTATTGGTTACTTCTTGTCACACCCCTTTTCGCGACGGCGGCGGAAGGGTTTTTCCAATTTAAGTGACGGTATTGATTTAGGGATTATTTTATTTTTTCAGAGTCGCCACTTGGAATTGAGTTATGGTGTTCCAAGTCACCTTTTGTTTAATCCCTAATCAAAAGGAAATGACTCTTTAGATGGTCTGCGAACTAGAAATTCGGGTAAGGAATTCTGTTGACCGAGGGGAAGGTATTAGGCATCCCTCGAGTCTCGTGGTTCTAGCACGATCGCTTTTCTTGACTTATACTTATTTGTTACTATTTTTGGATATATTATGTCTACAGGCCATGGGTTGCTTATTATTATTATTATTATTATTTTTATTGTTGAATTTTTTATTAGTCTTAAATCGGATGCATAACTGCATTCCCGATCTTGACATTTAGAGACATAACTGTCTTTCCCTCTCGAGCGCACCACCTAATATTCTCAGTTTACAAATTTTAGTTTAAATTTAATAAATTTGACGATTAAAATAATTTGTCCAAGGTGCATAACTGCATCCTTAGATATTTTTTAGGTGTTTCAAAAAAGATGTGTAACCACATTCTTATTGGAAACTCATTATTATTATTATTATGATTATTATTATTATTATTATTATGCTCATCTTTAAATATTTTCATAAAGATGTGGAATCACATTTTTATTGGAATCCACTTTACTATGTGTCTTAACTAGTTTGTAGTTCGACACGTCTTAAAGCTTGACTAAAAAAATAATTTAACAAAGCTATACGATCTTAAAAATAATAAAAAAAATAAAAATAAATAAAAGAATAAGTTTAAAGTTCTACAACAAATATATCCTTTATCATGTTTAATCCAATTCTTTTTTATTGTTTATATTTATTGAACAAGTGATGATAAAAATAATAAACAAATGCACACCTATCAAGTTAAAGATGCCATATACATATTAAGGAAAATGAATAAGATTGACAAACAACTTGCACTATGATATGAAGATAGCATTTAGATGTACTATTCGTTATAACACTAAAGCAAATTTATTCTTACTATATTAATAACCTAGAAGCCTCTTGATTTAAATTAATGAAAGTTAATTATTAAAAAAATTTGGCCAAGGTGCGCAACCGCATCCTTGAATTTGTTCAAGGTGCGTAACCGCATCCTTGAGTTTCTTAAGTATCTCAAAAAAAGATGTGGAACCACATCCTTAATTGAGAGAAATTTAATTACATTTGTACTCATCCAATGTATAATAGATCCTAATATATACCTATTATTATGTTAAAACAGTCTAAAAGTAAATGGCGACGTTAAAATGTTAAAGTAACCTAAAAACCTTTTCTATATTTCACTTATCACTTCCCCCCCCCCCCCCCCCCACAAAATATTACATTTAATTAATTAAATCTCATCTTATTAACATAATAATATTTCCAGTCGTTTAACAAAATGGAGCATTGTTATTCGAGATATGTTTTTTACTATTCTAATTATAAATAATAATTTTTAATGAATGATAGAAAAATAATTAACAAATTAAGGTCATGCTTTAATTAATTATTAATAATACGTGTTGATATATCTTAATAACAAAAGAAAATATCTTAAAATAACACTTTTTATTTCTGTAAGTTAGTAAACTCAAATCTAATACCCTAATTAATGAACCCATAAAGTTGCTTTTAGAGAAAAATAAAAGTAAAAAAAAAACATCATTAGTATTTATGCTAAATTTAAACTAGCATTAGATCTATGACCTATAGAATACCAAGATTCTAAAACACTTTAAATGATAAGATTAAATTGCATAAAAAATGTATTTTTTGGCTAACAAACCATGATTTACTTAGTCCGTTTTTTAAATTATGCTATCAACGAATAACTCAAAACTATGTGAATTGATCAAATTAATTAATGACAATCCACGAGTCAGATTTCGGCTTGATAAAATAGAGCGAATAAAGAAAAATATTGAATCCTTAGTGAGCAAGAAGCAATTATACGTTATATCATATTTTAATCCAAATGCAACACTACAAATATTTACATGTATTTCAATATTATAACGGCAAAAGCTAAACACACATGAAATTTGAATAAATTCAGGACACCGGAATTAAGTACTATATAATCATGAAAATCAAATTATAAAATAAATGTTAAATAGTACCTCTTGCGAAAATCAACTCACGAAAGAAAAGCAATTCTAACAGGGAACCACGAACTCGAAACCACGAAAGCAAACCTTGAACTCAACCTTTGTTTGTGAGTAAATTAAAATGTATTATAAGAGGACAAATATGTACGTTGTGTGCGCGTGCAGGTTATATTTTCCTTTTCTTTGGTTTTGTGCGTTTCTCTCTGTGTGTGTATGCCCCCATTGCTGTACGTATGTGCAACTATATATAGAATAAGTTTTTGGCAGATTGTAGTAGTAGTTTAGTGGGTATAGGAGTGGATAGTGGTTTGTTTAGTTGAGGAGAATGTGAGGGAGTGGGAGTGTGTGTGGGGTAGGTTAGTTAGATTATTTAGGTTATTTTTTTATTTTTTTTATTTTTTTAGTTTTAGTTTTATTCTACTTTTAAAAGAATAAATATTAATAGTAAACTATAATAACATACCAACTAATTATTTAAAATTAATAAAATCTTAGAAAAAGTCAAACATCTATATAAAAAAAATAAAAATAAAATAATACTAGCTTATTTATAAAAATTTAATTTTAAAATAATATAGATTTTTGTAATCTTTCACTTCTTTTTAAATAATTGAAAAAATAAAACTTACCTTAAAAAGTGATTCTATTTTGTTGTTTTCAAATCTTTTAAAATAAACTTAATAAAAATAAGAGAAAAGTCAAAATGTTTAATTTATATTTATAAAAATATTTCAGCTCTAAGAATGGTGTAAAATTTCAGGCTCGGTCAAAAATACGTGTCTACACTTCTTAAGGAGAAGACCACACTGATTACAAGATTCATCCTTGGAAACCTCCCAGCGATTTGATATGAAAATATTCTTTTTCTGAGTTTGCTATTATGTATTTACATTGATTTTGCTTATATGAGGCACCTAAGGTTGAATATTGTTATTGTTTCTGAAAGAGCATTGTTTCATCATCATGACTATTACACTAGCATGCTTTTTGACTTGTCCCTCATTAAAATGGTTGTGGTTAAGTATTATTACTTACTGAGCTAGTGTCTCACTCCTCGCTATTTGTTTTTACAGAGAATTCAAGTGGTATTGAAGAGGATTCCATTAACTAGCGTGTGAGTTAGTAGCATCTGGTGAGCCCCGCATTGCTTCGCGTGGCAAGAGAACTATTGATTTGTTATGTTTATTTAGTTTCTTTTAAAAACTCTTAGAATTGCTCCATTTGTCATTCTTTTGATTTGAGTCAAGATTAGTCCTTCGAATTATAGTCAAGTGACTAGTTTGGAAATTTTTTTCCGAAATTTGGAGATGAATTGGTTTTTATTTCGTGACAATTTGATCCTTGATGGATATTAAATGGTGGTTTATAGTTGCTATTAGTTGTGTTGTGAAATTATGAGACAGGAAATATCCAGGATAGGCCTAAAAACAAAGGAAACTCTGCCCGATTTTCTGTAGAATTCTGGTGAGGCTTGCTTTGGGATTCTCCCCCTTAGCACCGGTCATGATCCTGAATTGGGTCGTGACAGTATATGTCACTCCTCGAGCCTACACCCTGAACGTAACTAACACTCGAGAACCATTGCTTGTTTCCAAGTGAACCCTTAGTCTGACTCAATATTCAGCGAAAGACTTACTTGGCAACATAAGAATACAATTGCATAGCTTAACTTATAAGACTTCAACAAAACAAGAAAACTCAATAGTCTCAATGGTATATAAACTCATAACTGTCGGAAAAACACTCTAATAGCCATAATAAATCAACTCAAGTCTTGAAACAATAACAAGGAAAAGGAACAAGACTCCTCAACTACTACTATCTATGAAGCTTCTAAGTACTATGATGGATGTCGGGACAAAACCCTCGATCATCTTAACAAAACTGAAAATAAAAGTATAGTGTGGAGCCCTCTGGAAAACAAGGAGGCTCACCAATCAAACTCTAGCACTGCAAGTGGTATCAACGGAACGCCTGTTGATTACCCTGAATACTTGTATCTGCATCATGAAAAGATGCAGGCCAAAAGACGTCAGTACATTGAATGTACTAGCATGTAAGGGGAACTCTAAGGCACAAACATAAGCTTGAACTGATAAAAAGGAAGAACGTACTCACTCATCTCAACTCAACTCGACTCAACTCGACTCAACTCAACTCAGTTCAAGCAACAATAAAGATGCAGTGTAAAGAAAGCTTTTGAAACAGTAAATAACAACTCAATGTATTTAAAAATACAATAATATCTCTTTACTCTTATGTGAGAGATTTTCTAACTGAAAATCATCACTATGAGCTATGTGATGATACATCGTCTCGCCCACGCTGCCAGAATTGTCTTATACCTTGCCAGAGTATAAGACATCCTCAACTAAGTGGATTCATTAAGCTATGCTTAAAAGCAATAAAGAATCATCTAAAAAGTATGACCATTTACCCATATTGACATACATGGTTTATGAGAATTTTGAGCGTGCTCAATACTCCTCCCAATAATATATATAACTCATGCGTGCTCATATGTTTTAAAGAAAACATATCTCCTCCTCAATTTGAGATAATTACTCAAAAGCTCTCTTAAAAGAGATAATGCTCAAAACTCCTCATGAACTCAATTAGAAAATAAGGTTTCTTCTTCTCTTTTTAAATGTAAAAGTTTTACATGCTGGAATACTTAGTCCCCTCATACTCATTTTTAAGAACTAACTCAACTTTCCTCATACTCATACTCATACTCAAGTCTTAATCCAAGTTTAAAAAGATTGAAAATGACTCCTCAAAAAGGTTTCTCGAACTTTGCTCTTAATCTTTACTTTAATTTGAAAAGTGAAATTAAGAGACGTGATTAGGATATATGTAGGATCTCTCAGTGAATTATGAAGGTTTAGATAGTTATGATTAAGAAGGGAATGAAAGCTCGACTCAAATGAACAAGTAAGGAACAAAAACGGATTGGGGTTTGATTGGGTGCACTGCTGACGCGTCGCGCCTGACCTCTATTTATTAGGGGTCTGATTGGGGGCACTACTGATGCATCGCGCCATGCCTCTATTTAATGGGGGTCTGATTGGGCACACTACTGGCGTATATCTACTCAGGTGATCTCTAACTATAAAGGCATCTACCTACTTGAACTTATACAATTTTTCTTAAGGAAATCACCCAGGCATTTCAACTTTTTAAAACAGAAAAAGCTCTGTCAAGATACTTGCTAACAACAATAGCAAACACTTGTCTTCACATTATGTCAAACAACTTTAACATGTCCTTATTTTTCACAGGGAGATCTTCTCAGGCACTTCACTATAAAGGCACCAAACTACCTGAGTGTTTGTCTATAAATAATTATACTTAACAAGTTTTGTGTTTGGTAGCCTCAAAGTATTCTAGTTGTAAATAAATATATTTAACAAGTTTTATGTTTATATGCAGAAAGTTTGGTAGCCAAGTAGTAAAAGTATTCTAGTTGTAATGCCAAAACACAACAGAAGAAAAGATTTGTAAGGATGATCTTTGTTGTTTAACATGCAATGAATACAGACCCAGAACCCTAGCACACATATTGGGGATTTTCGATTGTATTGATTGTCGGATCCAATCAAAGGGTAACAATTTTACAAATTCATTGGTTATCATTTCAAAGTTCCAGAAAATTCAAATAAACTATTTTTCTACTAGCCAAGATCATAAAATTAGGGCAGATCAAGAAATTGCTTAACAAGGAATGAATATAGACCCAGAACACTAGCACTTATATTGGACATTTTCCATCATTGTTGGGTTAGTGCAAAGGGTATAACAAATTTACAAATGCACTGGTTATAACAAATTTACAAATGCACTGGCTATCATTTTAAAAGCCACATAAAATCCAATCAAGGTTGTAAAACTAGGGCTGAGCAAGATAAATTTGCAGTTTAACTAGCAATGAATAAAGACCCAAAACCCTAAGACATCGGGGATTCTCCATCTGCAAATATCATTTCAATGCTATAGGTATAACAAATTTACAGGGTTAATACCTCAGATGGTCACTCAACTATCCACTTTTGCCTCAGAAAGTCACTCAACTTTTAATTTTCACTAAAAAGTCACCATGTGAGCGACTTTTTGAGGAAAAACTGGATAGTTGAGTGACCATCTGAGGTATTAACCCCAAATTTACAAATGCATTGGTTATCATTTCAAAGCCACATAAAATCAAATTAAGCTTGTAAAACTAGGGCCGAGCAAGATAAATTTGCAGTTTAACAAGCAATGAATATAGACCCACAACCCTAAGACATATTGGGGATTTTCCATGTATAAATTGTTGGATCTGTGCAAATATCATTTCAATTAATGTTGTATCTAAGAGCAAATTATAATTTACAGTTTAACAAGCAATTAATACAGAGCCAGTACCCTGACATATATAATGGGGATTTCCCATTGTATTCATTTTTGGATCTGAGTAAAGGGTATAACTAATTCACAAATGCATTGGATATCATTTCAAAGCTACTCAATATTCAATTATGCTTGTACTCTACTAAGCAAGATCATAAAATTTAGGGCATAACTGTTTAGGCTCAATATATTTAAGTTTTTTAGTGTATCTATGTACGGGTACATAGTGGTCCAAGAGACTTGAGGTAGACTTTAGCGAAATAAACCTAATTTTTTTGGCTGCGAAATAAACCACATTTTTAATTTTTTATTGAAAATAATCACATCTCGTAGGAAAAAAAGAACTCTCTGGGCTTTTTTAAAGTTTGGCGAAACACACTAGGTTTGGATTGACTTTTAGTTTATGACTTATAAGACAAAAATCATAAGTTAGAATTTTTAATTCATGACTTTTGACTTATTTTTGTTACTTTAACTTAAAAATAAGTGTTTAAACAATTTTTTAATTTAACTCAGACACTTTAAAATTGCTTACATTTTTTTTTTTAAAACATCTAAAATAAGTGTTCTATTGTTGCTTCCAAAATAAGTAGCTTTGTTGCTAATTTAAGCTCTCTCATTGTCCACAATGTTCTATTTCTAATTATCATATTGCCTTCTTCAAAAATGTTTCTTTTGAAGGTTAATATGAATCGATATGGTTTCCATTTCTCCCTTCTCTTTTCAATACTACATTTACTTTCTCGATTTAAAAACTCTAATGTTAAATAGTGATGCACAAAATGGTATTGGATCTCATAGAAACATTTCATATGCTTGCCTATACTGGCTCTTGCTTATTTCAACTTGCTATATAAGTGGATATATATAATACAGTGCAACATAGCCACCTGAAATTATAAGGAGATGTGAGTTGTAAAAAGATGTTGTGTTTACAGATTTTGTACTCAGGACAATTTGCAATTGTTGTTCGTCTTGCATTCCTAAGATACTTAGAACAAAACTTTGAAGAACTTGGTAAGACACAATAAAGTTTAACATTTTCACAACTAGAAAATTAAAACTAGTAGAGAAACTAGAATCAGAAACAGATTAGAAAAAATATACGAAATATTTTTCCTTAAAGAAGAATTGTTGTCAATCTGTGTTTAAAGAATCTTACTAATTCCAACAAACTTTGCAGAAACACGAAGTTACCAAAGTTTAATGAACCAGTGAAGAACAAAAGAACATAAATTAATTCACAAATTTAAAATCTGTAACACATACCAGAATCTGGAAAAACAGAAAGAAGATCAAGCCCACTGAATACACAGGGTCCCCTTAAGGAAATTATTCCCCTCTAGTATTCGAGGTTTGATTTGGAATATGTCCTCCCAGGATAGAATGATCTCAATCACCAATGTATTGATACCCAAAACGCTAGTGTCAGCGAGCCACTCAACGGCAATAAAGTACACTTTTAGAATAGTAGATTTAGTAGTAGAAGAAGTCCAGAAAATTTTTATTTTAAAATGAGAAGAAATCCCTCAATTTATAGAAAACAAAGGGTAGTGTGAAAAGGTTCTTATTGTGCCTTACCGGAAAGGTCACAAACCTTTGGAAAAGTCACAATCTTTTGGAAAGGTCACCACCTTTCATAAAAGTCACAACTTTTCATAAAAGTCGCAACTTTTCATAAAAGTAACAACTCTTCATAAAAGTCGCAACTTTTCATCAAAGTCACAACTCTTCATAAAAGTCGCAACTCTTCATTTTCCATTCACACCTTTTAAAAGCCAACAATCCCCCGCATGAATGGAGAATGACTCCAAGACAAAGAAACGGACAAGTATGTGTACTTTACAAGCAAGAATTAATTGCATCTGGATAAGTAAGTTTCCCCTTGGACTTTCCGTAGTGAACATATGTCGGATATACTCGGTCAATCGGTAGATGTGATATCTTTGAACCGTCGAGCTTTGGTGTATACCTAGACAACCATATGTCACACAATTAACCCTTTACCGTTTATGGTTCTTACGATTGTGCTCGTTTCAACCATGAACACCTCCTGGTTTCATGAGTGTATAAAGAATAGGCTTTTGACAATAATTCTCTTTGAAGCGGCTTACACTTCACACCCACATAGGTGATTTCTAACCGTGTTATCGCGTAGATACACTATTTGGTCAAATCTGTCAAACTTAGCAAATCATTAAAAACATTAAGCTTTAGTAACTCATTAACAAGCCTTAATGTTGTATCCTTATTCCTGAGCATTGTCTTCATCATGAGAATGGATTGAGTTTGTTGACAATGTCGAACCATCAGTCACAACTTTGTTTTTCTCCTTGAATCTAGCTCTTGGGATCTCCAGTCTGCTAGATAGAGTTACCGCCATGATGACTTGTCCTAAGCCGTAAACCCATTCCCTTATATGATCTTTAAACTTTCTCTCTAGTTAGGCCTTTTAGTAAGTGGATCCGACACATTATCATTTGACTTTACATAGTCAATTCTGATAATTCCACTAGAGAGTAGTTTTCTAACGGTATCTTGTCTATGTCCTATATGACTAGACTTTCTGTTATACATCATTCTCTATGCCCTACCTATTGCATCTTGACTATTAAAGTGTATGCATACTGATGCCAAAGGTTTGGGCCAAAAAGAATATCTATCAAGAAATTTCGGAGTCTTTCAACTTATTCACCGACCTTATCTAGAGCACCTAGCTCAGAGATCATTGTAGAGCTAGCGATACATGTCTCTTTTTTAAAAAAAAAATATTTCCAAGAGACTGTTCCTCTACCAAGAGTTAATACATATCCACTCGTGGATTTCACTTCATTTGTCCGGTGATCCAATTCACATTACTATGTCCTTTCAATATTGTTGGATATTGTTAAAATGCAAGACATAGTTTTAAGTATTTCCTAAATACTCAAAACTCGTTTCATTGTCATATAATGAGTTCGATTGGGATCACTCGTGAACCGACTCAGTTTATTAATAGCAAATGTTATATCTGATCGCGCACACTTCGTGATATACATCATACTTCTCAATACTTTAGCACAATCCAATTGTGAGTCACTTTTGCCTTCACTCTTTTGAAATGCAAAGGTCACATTTATTGGAGACTTGACAATATTGAAATCCAAATATTTGAACTAGTCAAGTACCGTTTCAATGCAATGAGACCGCGAATATGCTAAACATTATGGAGTTCTAAGGATTCTTATACCTAAGATCGCATCAGCAACTCCAAAATTTTTCATTCCAAACTTGCTTTCTAGCATACATTTAGTAGCATTTAGTGTCAACATATCACCAATTATACAAATAAACAATGACCTAGTGATTTTAATGTAAACACATTTTTCACTTCCATCATTCTTAAATCCATTTACCAACATAGTTTGGTTAAATATCTTATGTCATTGTTTGGGCGCTTGTTTTAGTCCATAAAGTAACTTAACAAGTTCGCACACTTTCTTTTCTTTACCAGGAACCTCAAAACCCTCGGGTTGTTCCATGTAAATTTCTTCTTCCAATTCTCCATTTAAGAGAGTTGTTTTCACATTCATTTGATGAATTTGGAGGTCATATACCACAGCTAATACAACTAACATCCAAATGAATGTAATTCTAGTTACTGGTGAGTATGTGTCGAAAAGATCAAGACCTTGTTTTTGTCTTGCTTTATATCTGTCAACAGTTCCATCGACTTTCATTTTCCTTTTGAGGATTCACTTTGACCCCAAAAGTTTATTTCCTAGGGGAAGATCAACCAACTTCCAATAGGATTGCTCAAGATTGAACCAATCTCACTATTAACACCATCTGTCCAAAAGGATGAGTCTACAGAAGACACAAGAAATGTTACAAAATCATATTCTAATAAAGTAGATGTCCTTTGACATTTACTACACTTCGGAATATCTTTATTAAGTACATTCTCCTTTTGTTCTTTCCAAGGTCGTTTAGACCTTCCACTAGACTACTCAAGTCTAATATAACAGTCCATTGTCTTAGGTCTTATTTTAATTGTTTTAGGAATAGGAACTTGAACTTTGGCTAGACACCCCACACTTTGAAATATTTCAAGTTGGATTTCATTTTCATTTCTCATATGGAATAGATTGTGTCCTGGAAAAACAAAATTTTCCATTGCTTTCTTTATGAAAAGGCAAAACTTTTTGTTGTTCCCTTTTGCATTAATGATAGTTCCTCCACACAAGTTTTGTGGTAAACCAAAACTTATAAGTAATGCATTGATCATTTCCTTCAAAGTTCAGTTTTTTTTTTCTCCCATTAGATTGAGGTGAATAGGGCAGCAGTTTGATAGATAATTCCATTTTCCAAACATATTTCTGCACAAGCAGATTTATACTCTCCATTCTTATCACTTCTTATGTATTTCCCAACTGATTTTCAACTTCGATATTATATTGTCTAAACATTTCTATTGCTTCATCCTTACTATTCAGCAAATAGACATAGTCATTTCTAATGCAATTGTCAATGAAAGTTATGAGATACTTTTTTCCACCACGAGATGGTGTTGACTTCATATCACAAATGTCAGTGCAAATCAACTCTAAGGGATTAGAATTCCTTTCAACAGATTTATAAGAATGCTCAGCATACTTAGACTCCACACAAACATGACATTTTTATTTATTGCACTCAAAGTTAGACAAAACTTCTAAGTTGATCAGTTTTCCTTACAAGGTTTTGTAATTGACATGCCCCAAGTGTTCATGTCACAAACTTTGACTCAAGCAAGTAAGAACAAATAAAAATATTGAGTTTGAAAAGCTCTTCGCGAGGTAGCTTTTTTTCTCACTAATATTTTGTTCCTATTTCTTATAATTTTGTGTGATACAAACATTGTTTAGAGTCATCACCTTGTCAAATGTCCTTTTCAGAAGGAACTTTCCATAACTTTCAATTGGATTGTTATAGAACTACTCATGAACAAAGTTTCATCAGGTCCAATAAAGGCAATATAGTCCAAATGTTTCTTTTACAGAACATAACAAATGACTATTCACCAATATTCATGTCTATGCAAATATTTTTATCATAATAGACATATCTTTGCATGAAAAATCACAACATTTTAAGTGACACTTTTTCATAAAAGAACACAATTATTTTGAACAAGTATATATAGAATTTGGTAGTTTCATACTAGTCACACCATATACTAGTAATGGAGAAACTCAACAACCACAATACAAAATATACTCCAAGAATTTTGTGGGTCTAACATAATACAAAAGTATCATTGAATTTCATATCTTTTGCTCCAAAATTAAATTAGACACCAAGTCTAATTTTATCTTTATCATAAGCAAAGAACCCCCACATTTTAAATGTGATCTCAAAAATATTTTTCAAGTATTTGAAAATAGTTTTTCCACATATATTTCCAGACCATTAAAATGTCATTGGCACTATGAAACCTCTTTTGGAAATATTATTCTACAAAAGAATTATATTACTTCAATTCTCTTTGACAATATTTACATAGTGTCAAAGTTCATTCATAGAGGCACAAAATCACAAACTCTAAGTCACTGATATTTTTCCATCTATCACAAATAGACATACCACTTAGTATTTAGAATACTAACAATAAAGACAAAAAAAATTGAACAATTTATTTCTATATAACAGTGAGTTTATAGAAAGTCAAAAGTACAACATTAACTTATTATGTGAAGTTTTCATAATTTTTCAAACCAATTGCATAGTCTGATTTATCCAGAGTAATAAACTACAAAAGTTTTTAGCCTACAAAAATCAGACACAATCAAATTTCACATGGAGTACAAAACTACAAAAGTTTTTTTTTTCCATCTCCAAGCAGAATTAAACATATTATTTATCACATAGAAATGTTTTTATTTTCAATAGCCTTCCAACTATAACATTTTGACATACTATTTTATCAAATAAAAATATGCATCTCTCATTTTGCAAACTAAAGAATTTTTAAAGGCAACACTATTTGCCAAGAAAAATTCATTCCACAATATATGGTTTGCAGATCTTTTCCAAAGATACACATGATAAAAAATCAAAGTTGTTAATTCTTAGAAACTATTTTCCTCCTTAGACAAAATAATAAGAAGGTTACCTGGTGTAATCTTTAACCGGAATACCACCACTTTTTCTGTACATTCTCACTTCGACCTTGCTAAACAAAGCACCAAATTATGGAGAAGTAATGCCTTAAACTTCTACTTCCATGATCTATTTCTCTCAATCAGTAGAATACAAGAAATACCAACAGTATAATAATTTTCTTAAGATTGTTGTTCGTCTTGTATTCCCAAGATACTTAGAACAAAACTTTGAAGAATTTGGTAAGACACAATAAAGTTTAACATTTTCACAACTAGAAAATTAAAACTAGTAGAGAAACTAGAATCAGAAACAGATTAGAAAAAATATACGAAATATTTTTCCTTAAAGAAGAATTGTTGTCAATCTGTGTTTAAAGAATCTTACTAATTCCAACAAACTTTGCAGAAACACGAAGTTACCAAAGTTTAATGAACCAGTGAAGAACAAAAGAACATAAATTAATTCACAAATTTAAAATCTGTAACACATACCAGAATCTGGAAAAACAGAAAGAAGATCAAGCCCACTGAATACACAGTGTCCCCTTAAGGAAATTATTCCCCTCTAGTATCTGAGGTTTGATTTGGAATATGTCCTCCCAGGATAGAATGATCTCAATCACCAATGTATTGATACCCAAAACGCTGGTGTCAGCGAGCCACTCAACGGCAGTAAAGTACACTTAGAATAGTAGATTTAGTAGTAGAAGAAGTCCAGAAAAATTTTATTTTAAAATGAGAAGAAATCCCTCAATTTATAGAAAACAAAGGGTAGTGTGAAAAGGTTCTTATTGTGCCTTACCGGAAAGATCACAAACTTTTGGAAAGGTCACCACCTTTCATAAAAGTCACAACTTTTCATAAAAGTCGCAACTTTTCATAAAAGTAACAACTCTTCATAAAAGTCGCAACTTTTCATCAAAGTCACAACTCTTCATAAAAGTCACAACTCTTCATTTTTTATTCACACCTTTTAAAACCCAATAACAATTTCTGTTGTTGTGCTAGGAAAAGATGATGTTTATAATCAGAATTGTGACTAAAAATTTATGATGGGATGAATTGCTGGAAGGAACAGTGCCATTGAGCCTGTAGGTGGTGAAGGTAATGGAGGAAAAAGCATTGTGAACTATACCAAGGTAAATAGTGTAGGGGTAATTCTACCTTTTCCCTCAGAGTCACACTTAAACTAAACTAATGTCCTATTACTCTCTAAACTCATTTTTTTTGTAATTTTGTGCACCTTTTTGGCTTACGTGGCATCCAAATATCTCCCACGCGCCTTAATTGCATGGTGTCACGGAGTGTGTCATGTAAGACAAAAGGTGTACAAAATACAAAAAAATATGTTCAGGGGGTAATAGGACCTTAGTTTAGTTAAGGTGAGTCTCTAAGATTTCGGTCATAGTCTAGGGATACTTGTGCTTGATCCCACTTCTTTTTGAACAAACACAAATGGTGGGTTCATCAAAAACTGTTTTATTTGGCTATTCTGCTCTGAAACACATGGGACAGCTTGGTGATTTTCAGCTTCATCATTAACAAACAATTATTCATAGAGCAAATTATTATTACTTATCATGTGCATAACATCGGTTGAGTCAGTATTAATTTCAAGAGGAGTTAGATCTGCAACTAAAAGACCTCAAGTGTTATAATTTTTTGTAATGTGCCGTAAACATGTACATTACATGATAATATATTTTTTCAGGCATCTATTCAGTTTTTCGGCATTCAATTTTTATTTATAAAATAAAGGGAAAACCTTCCTAGACTATGACCCAAATCTCAGAGACACACCTTAATTAAACTAAGGTTCTATTATCTCCTAACTCATTTTTTTGTAATTTTGTATACCTTTATGACTTACGTGGCATTCAAATATATTCCACGCGCCTCAACTACGTGGAGTCACGGGATGTGCCACATAAGCCAAAAAGTGTATAATTTTATATATATAAAATGAGTTCAGGAGGGTAATATGACCTTAGTTTAGTTAAGATGTGTCTTTAGGATTTTGGTCATAATCTAGACGGGTACTTGTGCCTTCTCCCTAAAATGAATAGTTGTAGTAGAAACAATTTATGTTAATTTTCCTGTTCCACGAATTACTTTGGTGTGCAATGTGGACACTTGTTAAGTATATAATAAATCACGTCTTTCATGACCAGTTTTTTTTACGACGTTTGTTACTTCAATAATTATCTTTATTTTATTGTCTAATTCGGAATTAATCAGTTTAAGCCTAGGTTGACACTTCTAGTATATAATAAAGGAAAGTAATTTGCAATGTGGTTAAATCAAATAACACGTGACATGGATTTTTTCTAAGAAAATTACTACTAACTCAAGAGTGTCAGACCACTCACCTATTTTCTAAAAAAAAAATTTAATTTTAATTTATGTTTTTCTTTTGAGAAAATAGCCAAATACCCCCTCAATCTATTATCCGATTCTCAACTACACACTTATATTTTATGGGGGTTCTATTATCCCCCAGAGTATTTTAAACACAGATATTGACATCCTTAAAATTTCACCTCCAAATCTTTGTTGTTGAGTGTAATACAGACACCTATTTTTTCAGAATAAATTTTTTTAAAAAAATTCATTACCAAAATACATCAATTTTGATGTTGTTCATTTTTTCTCCACCATTCCATTCATCTTCCTAAACCATCCCATTTTTTCTCCATTGTTCCCAAATGTCTAATCTCCTCCAATCCACCTCCATATCCATCACACCCGTCATCCTTCGTCTTTCTTCTATCTTTTCGATCATTTATTTGTACAAAATCTAGTTGTCATTGTTGATTTTAATAAATTTGACATGAATATTGATTTTATTTATTATGGTATCTTACTGCCATTATTGTCTAGTTCTGCATCTGTTGGTTCTCCCGTTGTTTTTTTTATAGATTTGAAGATGAAATTTTCTTTGCCAAATTTCAAATTCTAATACCCACTTTCGATTCCAATCAAGAAACTCACAAATTTCAAATTCTAAAACTGACTTTCAGTTCCAATCAAGAAACTTGGGTTGCTACTATAATCGAAAAGATTTATGTAGCAGAAGTTGTAATATTATTTTAAATGTCGGATTGAAAGTATTTTTCATTGAGGTCAAGAAATTTAAGGATTATCATTAACTTTCTTTTGATTATGTTGTTTATTTTTATGAAAGATTTGAAGGGGTTGGTCATGAAAAAGTTCATTGTGGATTAAAAGTGAAAAAAAATGAAAAAATAAATATTGTATAGGTGCTTGCCATGGCATCCATGTTAAAATTTAATTGCAGATGTGTAATTTTTAAAGGAGGGAAATGGTTAGAGAGAGAGTATAAAGGCAAAATAGTCTGATGGACCCTTATAATTGTATGTGTTTGTATTGTGAATCATTCTACTTGCCCCTTTGTCTTGCCCCTTTGTCTTGCCCCTTTGTCATCTGAACCCCTGAACTTATTGAAACACAATATTTTAAACACTATTTCTAACTTGGCATCCTATGTGGCATCTAATATCAGAGTGCGTGTAAAACGCACCTATTAGGAGCATTAGACCCTTGGAAAAGGGTCTAAAAGTCACATTAGGGCTTTTATATAGCCATCATCTTCCTAGTTGGATCTAACACCATTGTCGCATAGAATTTAAGGTTCTCTTGGCCTTTTATTTTTTATCTTTTCCCCCCAAATTTCTTCTCTATTGTTTATTGTCATTAGACTGCTCTCTTTATTATGAAACACACCATGGAAGGCAAACAATACTCTCAGACATCTTACACTAACATTAAGCATAAAACAAAGCAAAATTTCTAAAAGATTTCAAGAAAATCAATGTAATTGACTAAAATCCAAAACCAACAAAGACACAAATAGAAGATCAAATCCAGATTAAACAACAAATAAATACGAAAAAAAATTGAAAAACCTACCTAGATAAGTTGAAAATCAAACAAAAACAATAAAAAAAACTCAAATAATTTTCGAGATTGACCCCTGTTTCAGATCCAACCAAACACAAACTTACTGCCTTCCTCTCGTCCTCTTCACCTTCTCTGACCAAAACGCCTTCATTCTGACCGCCTCCAACAAGCTTCAATCAGCAACTACAAGTGAGAACCAACAACAACAACAAAAATACCAAACCAATACTCCGCCAATAAGTCTCGGCCTTCCTAAAGCCTCCAGCCCCGAACTGCGGCGAGATTGTGAACAACTAGAAACAATCAGACCCCCACTCTTTCTTAGGCCACTGGTCACCACCAAAATCCCAATCCGATAAAATTCAAAATCAACTCCGAACTCCGACGAGATTGTGAACAATCAGAAGTCATGCCAACATTTTTTACTTCAACGGAAGAGTAGAAGAAGTAGGAAAAAGGAAAAGGTAAGGAAGATTAGAAGAAGGGATGAAGTGAAATTGTGGGGATGGAGACAGTTATAGCAAAAAAAAAATGGAAAAAAGTGTTGTTACATTAATCTAATATAATAAAAGGAAAAATGACGTGGAGTGACTATATGTATGTGTATCATTTTATAATCATACGTGTCATTTTATAATTATTTTTAAAATTATGTGTCAGGCATTTGTGATACACACACAATTGAGCCATAAAAAATGTGTTTAAAATGTTGTGTTTCGATGGACTCAAGGGTTCAGATGACAAAGGGGCAAGTAGAAGGGTTCACAATACAAACACATACAAGTACAAGGGTCTACCAGACCATTTTGTCTTAATTAAATTTATTTATTAATTATATTGAATTCAATTAAGAAAAGATAGTTGTCAAATCATTTAATTTTGACTTATTTATTTGCCTTACACTTGCTTTCAGGAAAGTGAACACACTTGTTATGTCACATCAGTACTTAAGAGTGTCAATATATTTGTTTAGAATACTTTAAGAGGGTAATAGGACCTTCGTAAAATTTTAATGTGTAATTCAGAATTGGGTAATAGATTAAGGGGGTATTTGACTGTTTTCTCTTTTTCTTTTCCTTTTGATTATTTAGTTTGTTCGGTTATTTGTATTTGCATAAATAAATTGAGATTTGCCCAAATTCATTTTAAAATAATAACTACAGTATACAATCAAGGATTTGCTTCATTATTTGTCTTTAATTAATTTCAATGAAAAATACAAAAATGTATTTATTAACTTTATGTCGGTGTTTGTATTTAGTATTAAATTATTTATTACTCTCTCTATTTTAATCAATTTTTTTAAATTATAATTTGACCCGAATTAAGACGGTAAGAATATTTTTGAATTTGAATTAAACACATGAAAAATGGTCTTTTCAGGTAAAAGTTAAATTAATAAATTCCTTACAAAAAAAATTATTTTATTTATATAGAATAAGAAAGAAAGTCAGAGAAATAAATTCCTTGACAGTTTTTGGTGAGCCATCCTTGCATTTCAGGGGACTCCATTTTTGTCTTTCAGTTTAGCAGTTTTTAGGTGTCGTGGGTCTTATCCCGACATTCATGTTTCATTATAGAGGCTTCATAGATAGATAGTGTTGAGAATTCTTTTAATATTTCCTTTTCGAACTGTTTTGCAAACTATTGAGGATTCTTTCACAAAACGCCTTTGTTATTATCGTGAAACATTGGAAAATATATGTTGTTTCCTAACCCCTGTGCAACACATGTTTCCAAATGCGATCCTCCAGAGCTCACAAACAGTGTTTTGTTATTGTCCAAACTTGTTATTTGTTCCTTCTCCAACACTTTTCCTTTCATTTTGTATCTCTGAACCTCTACATCCCTTTCTTCATAACATAAAAACACAACTAGCATTTCTCCATTATCGACGCCTTCTGTTGTGTATGCCTTTCAAATTGATCTTTGTTTTGAACTCGGAAAATATTTCCACAAAATTTCCAACTAGGTCTCTGTGCAGCTGAGTTTTCTTTGATACTTTGTGTTTTCAAATTACTTTTATCTCCCGGTAAGTAGATAACATTGTTTTTGAAAAATAATAGATTATGATATTAAACATTTCAGGTAAAAGTTAAATTAATAAATTCCTTACAAAAATAAATGTAATAAGAAAGAAAGTAGGACAAATAAATTCCTTGACAATTTTTGGTGAGCCCTCCTTGCATTCCGGGGGACTCCATTTTTGTCTTTTAGTTTAGTAGTTTTGAGGTGTCATGAGTCTTGTCCCGCATCCACGTTGAACTATAAAGGCTTCATAGATAGATAATGTTGAAGATTCTTTCAGTATTTCCTTTTCGAACTGTTTTTGCAAACTATTATTGTTTTCAGATTATTTTGAGATAGTTTGAGTGACAAGTTTTGAGACTATTAATTTAATTTTTGTTTTAAAGCTTATATCTGCGTGAGTCAGTCTTCTGCTGAGTAATCAGTCAAGCCAAGGGTTCGCTTGGGACCAGCAATAGTTCTCGAATGTCGGCCAAATTCAGGGTGTAGGCTCGATACGTGATACATGCATCAGCTCGGATCAAGTTTTTGTTGTGTAATCCCAAATTTAATTTAGCAGTGTATTTTAAAAAAAAATGGGATTCCATAGGAGGTGTCTTTCGAATAACGATGGGATATGTCGTTACAATAATGTTGGGTTGATTTTATCTCAAATTGACTTTTTTAAAGTTAAAACTGTACCATCCCAAGTATAGTCAAATTTGTTTTCCAATACCATATCATATTAAGTCAAATCAAATCACTAGTCAATTTTTTTTCTTTCAGTTTGATTCGATTTGGATTTGATGCAATTTTTTATTCGATTTTGTTCACCTAATGGTAATTAACTAATTTTTTTGATTGAAATGAAATAAATGGTCCTATATGTATATATAGTTGAGTAATTGGTGATGACCCTTGCTTTGGAAGAAATTTACATATTAAGTCATTATTTTTTCTCTGTTATTGGAGTTACTATGAAGTACTGTTGACATTCTATTGAAGCTATATCCAATCATTGTTGAAGCTTGAAGCTTCAT
This sequence comes from Solanum verrucosum, assembly GCF_900185275.1. NCBI lineage: Eukaryota > Viridiplantae > Streptophyta > Magnoliopsida > Solanales > Solanaceae > Solanum > Solanum verrucosum. Next base: position 562,617 of record NW_026020299.1, on the reverse strand, counting down.
ACTTTGAAAATCAAATTTGCGTAAATAAGCTTTGTTTCAAGTGGATATTATGGTAAAATACTAATTATGTATTGAGGAGCCTAAATAAGTAATTTTGGGCAATTTGATATAGTTTTTGAGGTGGTTTTAAATGAATATGATTCTTAAATTCAAGGAAGAAGACGAAATCTGTTTTTTTGTATAGTAAGGTATAATATTGTATACTATAGTATATAGTTGTATGAATATCTCTTATAATTTTGTATAATATTATGTATTATGTGTATAATAGTATATGTCAAGTTTTTAAATGTTTCTATACAAAATAAGATCTGAAATTTTATATATTATTGTATACTCAATGTATTATGACATTGTTATAGGACAGATTGTGGGCTAAATATAATATAAAAAGGTAAAAATATCATAAAATCAAATTACAATCGCATTAAACACACAATACATTATTATCACTGCTAATCAATCCTTTATCACGTGTAACATATCCAAAAATTCATAATTCAAAATTGTTCAAGCAAATTGTCCAACACCCTTTTAACTTTGATTCAAAAAGTTCGTAATTTTTGAGAAGACACTTTATGAATATATCGATTTATGCTAAGTCATTAAGGAGTCTGGGCACCTGAAGTAAATTACGAACGATACCAAAGCGATGGAATCATTGTTGGAGACTATTTCATTTATGAATTTGAAATCAGCAATTGTAGTTGAATTAGAAATTGATGAATTGAGGGAAAAAACTAGACATCAGATACACCATTAAAAATAATTATGATACATGACTAAACACATATAATACAAAATGGGTATCATATGTATCGAGTAAAAATTGATGAATTTAGGGGGAAAATAGACATTAGATATATTATAGAAAGTTCTGATACATGACTAAACACATCACACACCTAATATAAATTTGATACATAACCAAATGTAGTGTGTCAACTTTATATTAGGTGTGTTTAGTTATGTATCTGATACATAACAATGGGTATTGTATATATGTATCATGTAAATATTTAATAAAACTAAGTAAAAAATAGAAATCAGATACATCGTAGAAGGTAATTCTGATACATGACTAAAATACCTAATACAGATATGGTATATGAATTCTATTACATAACCATATGTATTGTGTCAGTTTTGTATTATCTTTGTTTAGTTATGTATCCAATACATAACAGTGGGTACTGTATGTATCGGGTACTAAAATATAAGGAAAGTTAGTATACTATAAACAAGATTCATACTGATTTATGTTTGAAATAGTTGGGGTTATGTATCAATAATAACATTTGTACAAGATACATTGTACACAAACAAAGTTGTAATGTATCTGATAGTTGAAACATAATCACGATACATAAGTAAACACACGAATATCGACTAGATATACTAGAAATTTGAACCTTGGGTAGAGAAAGCCAATTGTATAGTAAAACCATCGACCTTTTCCCACTTTTTGATCTATTTTCACGAAAATCATCATCATCTAAATCAAAAAGACGAAAGACAAGATCTACCCTTTGTAAATTAATTTGGTAAGACCAATACTAAACGGTGGATCAGAATCCATATGTATCAGAAAGTTTAAGATGAACAACAGAAAATTGGAAAAAAAAAATTAAAATCTAATCTATTGAAAGCAAAAAGAATGATGAAGAAATCCTTCAACCTTTTAAGAACTTCAAATCAAAGACAATTAGAATAATGAGTTTGAGGACATCGTTGATACATTGCGTGATTTCAGGCGTGAATTTAGGGAGTTGAGCATGAATTGGGGAGAAGAAGAGTGATGTATCCAAGAATAGAAGAGAGGGTGAGAAAAATAAGAATTTTTGTAGCTTTTTTAAATGGTAGAGAATTTTTGAAAATATAGTGAAAAAGATTGTATAAATAGGTAATTTTTCATTTTTAAATATAAGTTAGCTAATTGTATATTTTTTTTAAAAATCCTTTAATTAATATTAGCTGAAAACAACTAAGATAGCTTGGATCCTCAACATAAAAAATTTAAAGTCCCCAAAACTAATTAAACGCTAAGTAAGACCTAGTTATGTAAAATCGTATTTATATATTGAATCCATCTAATTATGTGTGCAAATATACATTATGGATAAATGACTAATTCGAACATTTAGTAACTAGATTGATAATAATTAATTAGTATATGCTGACGTGTTCATCATGACAAGTACATTTGCTCGAGTCTTTTATTTAGATCAAATTTTGTACATATTATAATAAGGTAGAATAGAATGTATTAGTAATTTTGGTGGTATTATGTTTGACATATATATATATATATATTTTGTATAAAATAATAAATTATTAATTTAAATTAAATGTTATAACCACAGTTTCATTTAATTGTAATTCGTAGCAAACACGTCATTCGCTTCTCTCCCTAGAGAATCTCGCTCGCCACTCTCCCTGATCTCGATCGCCTCTCTCACTTTATATAAGCACAAGTGTATAAATTGCGTTTGTGTTTGTATAAAGCGAGAGAAAACTGTATATACAAATACAAATACATATATTTTCGTCGTATACACTTTAATTATACAAATATAGATCTTTCCTTACCAATTCTCTTTTGCCTTTCTCTCTTTCTTGCTTTATACAAACACAAATTATACATATAATTTGTGTTTTATAAAGCGAGAGAGAGAGATTTGATATACAAATGTTTATTTCAATTCAATTGTATACAAATTCAAATTTTATGCAGATATACAAACACAATCATTGATACATATACATAGTAGTTATATATATACAATTATCTAACCGATATACATATACAATCGCAACACTTTTATACAAACGAATGTCTGCCTGTGATTCGTTTAAAAATAAATGCAGGACCTTGGTTGAACTAAGTTAAAAATATTTGAACTTGAGTAAGCTTCGATGACAGAGTAATATTTGCGATTGGCCAAACAATAGAAAACGCCCTTGTTGTTGTCGTGAAACATTGGAAAGTATATCTTGTTTACTAGCCCCTATACAACACATGTTTTCAAGTACGATCCTTCAGAGCTCACAAACAATGTTTTATTATTGTCCAAACTTGTTAGTTGTTCCCTCTCCAACACTTTTCAGTTTGTATCTCCAAACCTCTACATCCCCTTCTTCACGACTTAAAAACAAAACTAACATTCCGCCATTATGGACGTCATCTGTTGTGTATGCCTTTCGAATTGATCTTTGTTTTGAACTCGGAAAATGTCTCCCATAAAATTTCCGGCAAGGTCTCTGTGCAGCTGAGTTTTCCTTGATGCTTAGTGTTCCCAAATTACCTTTATCTCCCATTAAGTAGATAGTAAAGTTTTTGAAATATAACGGATTATTGCACCCCCATGCAGCAAAATCTCCTGGGATCAAGGAGTAGTGATACGTCCATTCAGTATCTATCTCCAACTTTGATGATGTACACGTGTGGGACATAACGAATGGATTTAAATCCAACGACAAAACAATTCGATGATCATGAAAATGTCCAAGTAGAGCAAGAATTTTTGTGATGATGATGACACGGATCCCAGTGATGATGACGCAAACAATGACAATGCCAATGATGATGACGACACAGATTCTAATGTTGATGACATAGACAATGAGAATTTCGATGATGTTGCAAACGATGACAATCCCAATGATGATGATGTTGCAAACAATAACAATCTCGATGATGATGAGAATGCGCCTCTGCACTTTACTTGTGCAAGCCAAGTTATGATGAAGAATTTCATAAGCAAGATCTGATATCAATTATTGGAGATAACCATTTTTTGGGATGGACAATATTCATGGGAAATTTTTATATATTAACATGGCATACAGATATTCTACTCCGTTTGGATGTAGATGATTCATCAGGAACAATATCAGCTACACCAATGACTAACCAACCTCCATATATTTACTTCACAGAATACTTAGACATGCCACGCTTTGAGAATTACCTCATTCAATCTGAAGACGACAACAAGGACGAGGTTGAGTTGTTATATGTTTACATATTGTTCTACGGAAGAGAGCTTGAGAATGTTAACAAAATTATAGTATTACAGTTTGATTTTGTAAATAAAGTGTGGGAAGAGGTGAAAAGCATTGGTGAAAATGCAATTTTCTTAGGTCCTTTTCGTGGAGGAACAACTTGTTGTACAAGAGGTACAAATCTTAAAAAAGAATTCATCTACTTCACTAAGGGCCGTTATCTCTATATTTTCAATTTGGAAACACAGAATTTATCGGTATTCCTTCCTTGCCCACATATTTCTATGACAAATCCACACTTAATTTAACGCTCATGGCCGCAAAGTGATAAATTACTTTTTTTTTTAGTAGGGCGACTTGATTGGATTCTGTTGCCGGTTTTTCTCTACTTATACAATTTTTACTTGAATTTTTCCGTATTTGTCTTTATTGAAATTTTAGAAAAAGCATATACCATTTGTTTTTATTTTTGCACATCTTGCAAAAGCATTTGCAGTAAGCTTGGAGCATATGAAAATTACTCATTAGAAAAGTACTTTTGTTTGTATCATATCATTACATTTCGTCAATTTCGTCAAACTTCTAAAAAAGTGTTCATGGGAGAAACTATTTATTCAACATCTGAAAAAAATGACTTTTTTTAAAAAGAAAATATTTAAAAAAAATGGGGGGGCGGGGGGGAGGGGAAGGGGGGGGGGGAAGGAGGTAAGGAAAGAGAAATGAAAAAAATGATTACAAGATAGAGAATCGAACACTCACCAACAGAGAAATTAACTCAAAGAATCATTATTGGTAAGTGGAAAAGTTTATTTTGTGTTCATTCCTCGGATTTAGTGAACCCAATTTTGATTCTTTCCGTCAACAATTTTCATAGTTGTCCAATAATTACGAAAGTTGTTTAAAGAAATAGTTCAACATTTGCCTAATAGATATAGAAGTTGTTCCAGCAATTACTATAAATAGGTAACAACTATGTATAATTAAAAAATTGAACAGTAGTTAAGAAAACTAATGCAATAGTAGAATAATAGTTGTTGGAAGAAATAACTAGATGATTACAGAAGTTGTCCCAACAACTACTGAAGGTTGATGCCGTAAGTAGGTCGTTTTTTGAAGCTCCATTGGTTAGTGCCTTCGAATACAATATTTTCTCACATTCGTTTACTCAAGATAGAAAGTGCTTCTGGAATTGTTCAAATAGTCGATATTCTCGTAAACACCATACATATTTCTTTCAACCCACATATTCCAAAATTGGTGGATTCAGATCGTTTGAGTGGTAGGGACACTAGGTTCTTATGTGTCAGCGATTTAACATTATTTGTTTTAACGCTAGAATCAATGGTGTAATTTCTCTTCCAGACATAGTAGATGACACAAATAACCATTGCACAAATTGAGCATTTACGAGTTCGCCGAATTCATCTGACTGTTTTGTAATTGTGTTTGAGTTTGCTGGCTCTCCCACTGCCGTCTACATCACTTAAGTAGGAGAATTTTTTTGAAAGTATCACCAATTATTTGATGATTATTTTCCTAATACGAAAATAATTATGTTATCAATATCCTACAATCCAATTATAATAGGAGGTTGTGTTTACATTAGTGAGGATTTTTTTGGCAGTATCACGAATTATTTGATGATTATTTTCCTGATACGAAAATAATTACTTCATCGATATCCTACAATCCAATTATAATAGGAGATGGTGTTTACATTTTTGTGGGATGATGGTGATCTTGGAATTCTAGCCTAAGGAAGCTCTGCAAAAGTACCTTCCTGATATATTTTTCTGGGAGAGTCTGTATCGGGTATATACACTTATATGGCAAAAAGTTGAAATCCAATTTCCCATATGGCCACTTTCTTGGACCATTTGAACTTATCTAAGCTCTAGATTAGTTTCTATAAAAGTGTTATTATACATATGTTTTGTTAGAGAATAATTTATCAAAAGTTAGTTTTTTATTCATTTTATTTGGTAATAGAAGACCTAATGGGCAAGAGCTTTTTTTCTTTAAAGTAAATTTACCACTAGAAATGTCTAGCGGTCTTTTATTAAACATAAAAAAATATCAATATGGATAAGTACAAGCAAGGGGAGCTAGACCTTATCTTACTAATTCTAATGAAGTACCTAACTCCTACTATCTAACAAGCATGAAGAAAATAAGAGCTAGAGAGAACTCAGTATTTTCTGATCACCACAGAGTTTGTAATACACTGCATGATGATATTACAAATGAGGATACTTTAATAATGTAAAAATATGCCAATCAAGATGAAAGTTGAGTTATCAGCCTCAAACTTTCTATTACAAAAGCATGAATTAAAAAAGATTGATTGTCCATCAAAAGTAACTTGAAATATTTTTCTCTTGTCTTCATCTTCAAACCTATCCAACAATACTTGATAATTCATACCTTCTTTATGGGTTTTTTGGATCTTGTTGAACCTATTGATATTGTCAAATGGTTTTGTTTTACCGGTCGCATCAGTAGGTGCCTTGGAAAAAACTCTACAGTTATTTTACCTTCCCAACTATGCTGCCTTCCATGTGTCTTATTTTTCCTTTTGTTGCTTCCACTACTTTGTTGCCTAGGTGATATATCCCCTTCCCTAGCCACTCTATCAAAGCATATGTCCAGCATATTGTCTTCCTCATCTTCATCAAGAGAATCCTCGCTCAAATCAATTGTATTTGACACTAAGTCCCTTGACATATTCTTCTTTTCAATCACACATTTAGGCAAAAATACAGGAGCTTCTGGACTTAATTTGCTATTCAAAGCAAGTGGTGAGACCTGTTTTTCTTGGATCAAATCGTTGTTATTCTTTGTTAACCTTACTAGCTTTCCGGTAGTCTTCAATAAAGCATCAAAACTATTCGAACATAATAGGTCTCTTGAGGCATTACTAATATCTTGCATTTTCTCACTGTCATGAAAATTTTCAGTCGCACCATTTTCACTACATGGAGAATTATTTTGACTAGTCGAGGAAAGAGTCCGACTACTAATTGAATTTTTGTGTGCAACTAGTGTCCAATTTTTTGTTGCATTCTCATTTAAAACTTGCAAAACATGTTGCCTGGAATTTTCAGTGTCACTCCCCGAGCCTACATCCTGGGCGGGACTGGCACTCGAGAACCATTGTTGGCCCCAAGCAAACCCTTGGCCTGGCATACTTACTCAGCGGAAGACTTAAACACAAGAAATAGTCCCAAAGTATAACTCATGCAAATGTCATTAAGAAATATTAAACTTACCCAAAATGGAAACTCAAGTCTCAACCATTAAAACAGGAAATAGAAAACTCAAAAACTAATATATGACTGTCTATGAAGCCTCAAAACAACTGCGATGGATGTTGGGACAAGACTCACGACATCCTAATGAAACTAAAACTACTAAAACCAATAAAAGGGATCCTCCGGAAGCAAGGAGGCTCACACTGGAGCTCAACTAGAATCAACGATGCACTGGATGCTGATCCTGGTTACCTGTATCTGCATCATTAAAATATGCATGCCAAATGACATCAGTACATTGAATGTAGGAGTATTCGAGAAGAATTCTAAAACAAGACATAAGCTCGAAAGGAATTGAAGAACTTACATGGCTCAACTCAACTCAACTTAACTGAAGTCATTTCAATATAAAGTAGTATAAAATAAGTGCAATATAAAGAAAAGATATTTAAAACATGGATGTCAATTCTGTGTATTTGGAAATACAATAATACTCTGTGTGTATGCAAAGATACAATATAAATTTGAAATGTATGTAAAAATACAATTAAACTGTGTATATAAGAATACAAATACTTCTGTGGGAGTTTCTCTAACTGACAACCATCACGTAAGAGCTATTGTGATGATACACCATTTTGCCACACGCTGCAAGAGTCGTCCTATACCTTGTCGAGGGTATAGAACCTGACTACTAAGTGCATCCACTAGTCTATCTTAAAAAGCACTAAGAAATCATCTAAAAAGTATGACCCTTTTCTGCCCATGATGGCTATAGGGTTTATGGGGGCTGGGAGTTGTCTAAACTCTCCCCCATATCGGTGCTCAATATTACTCCCAAAATATGATACTAGCTCTTATGTTTAAAAACATACTTCTTTCTGTGATTTGAGATAATTGCTCAAAAACATAGCTCGAAGGCTATCTTGGAAATCAAAGTTCCCTCTCTTGCTTAATTGTGAAAGTGTTTACTCTTTTCTGAAAACTAGCTCAAAGACTCTTTGGAAATCAAGGTTTCCTTTTCTTGTTTAAATGCGAATATTTTTTAAAACTCTTTGGGAATACATAGTCCCCATATACTCTGAACAAAAGAACTTCAATCTTTACTCTTTACTCAACTTGAACTTTAAGTCTTAAAACAAAGTTAAAACATTTGGAATAGACTTTTGGAAACTCTAAGAACTTCTCTTGACTTGACCCTTACTTCTCTTGACTTTGATCTTAACTTTCCTTGAATTGGATTATGGATTCAAGGTTCATGATCTCATGTTATGGATGATTTCATGATGTTTAAACGTACCTTAGAGTATAGAAATCGACTAGAAAACATAGGTACGTTACTGAGGAACTAGTACGGAAAGAAGGAGAAAAATGGGAGGAACTAGCGTCCCTGGCGTTCTGAAAAGTGCGGGGCGCCAGCCTTAAAACTTCAGAGGGATGGGGTGGGGCGCACTGGCTGGCACGGTGCCCCAGAGCCCAAACTTCAGAGGCCCCTTCTTGGGGCTCTAAGAGGGGCGGCGCCCCAAGCCCCTTCCCAGGTGCACTCCGACTTTTCTCCTTCGTTTTTCAACTCTAAACCCTCTATTTTCACTTGGTTCTTTCCCCAAACACTTAGAATCAACTAAATCATCAATATATGTAAGATTCCATTTGAATTCACACCTAAAATCATGAATTTGTATTAACAACTCCTCAACAATTTCAACAAATCAAGAACTCAATAGAACTTCAACAAAACTCATTAAGAACTCAATTTCTAAAACCTTCAAGAACATAAATTCGCTGAAATAAGTCATGATTGGTGCATGGGTGAACTAACCCAACGCTATGTGATCTCACATACCTCATAGGGATTACCCCTTGACGAAATCCATGATCTTAGCTTCGAGAATTTGACGATTCTTGCTTCTTGTCCTCTTTTCTCTGCCTCTTTTCTCTTATTTAAAACCCTAACTCAATATTGTAAAAGCGTAAATTGAATCCTATCAGTTTAGACCCTAATTAATTACGAAAAAACTAAATTAAGTCATGGGGTATGGAAAAGACCATAATGCCCTTCTAAAATCCGGATTAGACTTTCCCTATTTGAACAGTCCAACTTCAAATGGGCATATCTCACTTATACGAACTCGGAATTAAGTAAACTCGGCGGCGTTAGAAAGATTATTCCAAGATATTTCCTACGATATATTGAAGCACACCTAACTCATCCTGAGATAGGATTTATAGTTGTTTGAAATTGACCAAAAACTTAAACTTAACATAACTTAACAAATTTTCCAGATTTTCATTCTTTCCAAAAACAACTCTTTCTAATTCTAGCTCTTTCTAGTTCTTTCAAATAGCGAGGTGTTACATTCAACATCAGATGTATCCATTAGTTTTTGTCCTGAATCCATTAATTTTTGCCCTGAACCAACTCGCGGTGCATCAACTCTAACTCTTGGTGTCCCCCCTGCGTTTTTAGTTGCATTAGACATAAAATTCAGCACAACTTCTTTTGATTTCACCTCATTAGTAGCAGCATGTTGGTTATTGCAATCACCTTTGTTTTCGGTTGTTGTTTGAACATCAATATTACTTGTATCAACATGCATTGAGTCTGCACGATTTTGCTTAGAAGTGGCACCAACCAATTGTCGATCTAAAGAAGTAGATTTACTTTGATCGACATCTACAATATTTCTTTTTTCATTTGGTATTTCTCTCGCATCACCTTGATACTTTTCACTATCGATAGTACCTCTTAAAGTAACTTAAATGGTATCATCAATTTGTTTGTTATTTTGATTTCTTTTCGAGATCAAACGACAACTATTTTCATCATGACCTTGATGCTTACAATAATTGCAATACAAAGGTAGATTATCATATACAATCTCTTGAAAAACCTCGATCAACTTACTAGATTTTTCATCCACAAACTACAACCTTATACAATTTGGAAGCTTTTCCATTAGATCAAGTATAACCTTGATCCTAGCCATGCTAAGTCTTGACTTAATTTGAGTAGCTTTATCTATAGCTATTGGTTTCCCAATTGCCGATGTTATAGACAACATAGACTTCTTTGCAAATAAATCTGGAGATAAGTTAGGTAAAGAAATCCAAACCACAGCTAACGTTGTTTCCTCCTTAGGATTATATCCAATGGACCATGGAAAAACCCTACATTGGTGCTCCTCTCCATTGTATAGAAGATAATTAACTGAGCAAGATAAAGCTAGTACATAATCTTTATATTGATCAAATCTCAACAAAATTTGTCTTGGAGTAAGTAAGCCAATTAAACAATTGTCGTTGGTACCAAGATGTTTTGGTAAAATTGACCTTAATACCTTCAAATCTGGCGCACCATGAGATAATTTAAACTCCACTTCTTAATTCTATCCCTCTTTGATCATAAAGTCTTGCCTTTCCTCAATTGAAAACGTGAAAGTAGGTTCTCCATGAATTATTTCTATTGATTTTACGATTGTTTTTGTGTTAATTAGGGAAGATTGTTTAGGATTTAGAGTATTGAAATTGAAAAGGGTGGTGTATGTGGTTGTTTGGGGTTGTGGGGTGGGCAGGACATCCTCGAAAGGAGGTCGTTCAGTGGTCGTAGTAGCCATGATACCTGCGCAACTGCTGCCTATGTAGGAGCTACCAGAAAAATCCTAGGTCGGCAGTTTTTTATGGCTTTATTATTTGAGTTTCTAGAGGCAAGAGCTCATAAATATTGACCAAATTGAAAATTTTCACATCAGGCATTAGAAATTTGAACTGCCAACTATTATCAAGGTCGTATTAATACTTAATATACATTTGTACAATCGTTATTCAATTAAATAGATAATTATTTGTAAGTACAATTGGTTCAAATATATTAATAAAATGGATCAATTAAAAATTTAGCCACTAATCTATTGATATCTCTTCTTCCTCTCTTTTTCCTACACATACACACTCTCCTTCACATTTTATTCTTTGAAATTCTCAAATGTGATTTTATTATCTGATTTATTTTTTCGATGAATCTGGCTATTGTAGCGATGTTGATGGCGGTAATTAATTACTGTATTTGTTTTACTTGTTCGGAGTGAAATAAATGGTCTCATATGTATATATAGTTGAGTGATTGGTAATGACCCCTGTTTTGGGAGAAATTTACATATTATATCATTGTTTTTTCTTAGGATAAGGTAAAAGTACTCCTAGACTTTGAACGAAATCCAGAGACACATGTCGACACTCTCTGTCAAGTCCCTTTTTCACATGAATATCTATATTAATGGCAGGAATTCACAAAACTTGATTGATATCAACAATAGCAACTGTCAAGCCATTTAACATGTCCTTTAGTCAGGCATTTCACATCAATTCAGCAATCCCCACAGAAATTTTCAATTTCAGTAAAACAAAAACAACATTACAACATGACTCATAGCTTTTTATGCCTCAGATTACTAGTTCCTTCTGTTCCTCCTCTGGTTCTGGTTCCAGTTCCTTCCCTGGTTCTGGTACTTGTTCATTCTCTGTGCCTCCTCCTGGTTCCATCTCTTAATCTCCTCTCTTGCAGCTAGGGGTGTTCACGGGTTGGTTTGGATCGGTTATTGGTGAAAACTAAAACCAAACCAACTTAATCGGTTTTAAAATTATCAAAATCAAATCAAACCAAATATAATATACATATCAGTTTCGGTTTGGTTTGGTTCAGTTATTCGGTTATTAACCATACACAAAAATAAAAGAAACAATTCATTCAAAATGTGAAAAAAGTGACAACAATCCATTCAAAACGAAAAATAGTTAGAATGACTTAAATTACTGAACTTTCGATCACTAAATTTACTATCAATAAAGCTTTAAAATTTACTATATTGGCCTACAAGGAAGAGAAAATAACATTTTCAATCCCACAAAGAATTGTCATAGACACTCATATACATGAAATCAATAAGATAAATGTTTCATCTTGGTCATTTTTGTTTTCAATAATTAAATTATAAAGAAATTTTAATGAAAATATGTATAAGATCTTTAAAATTGTTTATAAAAACAATATATTAAGTATGTATATTAATAAAAATATATGTATATAATTTATCGGTGCGGTTTAGTTATTTCTTTGGTTGTTTCGAATAAAATCATAACCAAACCAAATACTATCTGTTTTCAAAAATCTAAAACCAAACCAAACCAAATTATTGGTTTGATTTTTCGGTTTGGATCGATTTTTATCCAAACCTTGAACACCCCTACTTGCAGCAATCTCTTGATCCTTCTTTTCTTTCTGAATCAAATTTCAATTTAATAAACTATCCGAATTGTATTTATTGTATTTAAAGCTTTTTTCCTTTTACCTCACAAGCCTTTTTATGCTCCTGGAACAGTTGAAAGATAACGGGAGTTGTGTCGAATGTTTTCTTGCAATGCTGACACTCGTATGTCAAATTTACCTGTACACAACACAAATTAGTTCACATATTTTCTGTTTTTCACATTATGCAAACTACTCTAACAGGTCCATTTTTTCACAGTGAGATCTACTCAATTAATCTCTAACTATAAAGGCATCTACCTACTTGAACATATACAATTTTTCTTTACATTTTTGTGAGATGACGCTAATCTTGGAATCCTAATCTAAGGAAGCTCTGCAGAAGTCCCTTCTTGATATATATATTTTTTGGACCACCTTCACCGTTGAAGAACAGAAAAAACTAAAAGAGTTTATACCACTGAATACTTTGACAACAAAACTTTGGTTATTGTTTTCTGTATTGATGTTGAAAACAGTGTACAAGTCCGGAGATACAAGGTGGTTAACAATATGTTGGAAAGAGAAAGACTATATATTCATTCTTGATGGAAATGGTTTGTTTGTAAGTAGCAGATCCGATTATTTGAAAGGTGGATTCGAAAATAAAATATTTTCCCCTATGCTACGTGGAAATTATAACGTCTTCTTCTGTTTAGAAAAAACAAAAATACTTCTCTTATGATTATTCTAGCAATATAAGTGCTTCCAATGCAAATTATCTTCGCATGTGAAAGTATGTATCGAGTATATACACTTATATAGCTAAAAGTTGAAATCCCCTTTCTCATATGGCCACTTTCTTGGATCATTTGAACTTACCTCAGCACTAGATTAGTTTCTATAAAAGTGTTATTATAAATATGTTTTGTTGTAGAATAATTTATCAAAACTTAATTTTTTATTCATTTTATTTGGTAATAGAAGACTTAATGGGCAAGAGCTCATATATATTGACCAGATTGAAAATTTTCACATCAGGCATTAGAAATTTGAACTACCAACTATTATCGGGTAAGAGTATTAATATTTAATATTATTTTTAGGATCGTTATTCAATTAAATAGATAATTATTTGTAAGTACAATAGGTTCAAATATATTACTAAAATGGATCAATTAAATATTTAGCCACTAGTCTATTGATATCTCTTCTTCCTCTCTCTTTCCTACACATACGCACTCTCCACATTTTATTCTTTGAAATTCTCAGATGCAATTTTATTAGCTGATTTGTTTTTTAGATGAAGTTGGTTATTGTAGCGATGTTGATGGCGGTAATTAACTAATGTGTTTGCTTTACTTGTTCGAAGTGAAATAAATGTTCACATATGTATATATAGTTGAGTGATTGATAATGACCCCTGTTTTGAGAGAAATTTACATATTATGTCATTGTTTTTTTTTGGGATAAGACAAAACTATCCCTAGACTATAAACGAAATCCAGCCCCCAAAATCTATTTTTTTTGTAATTTTGTGCAGCTTTTTGACTTACGTGACATCTAAATATCTCACACGCGTCTCAACTACGTGGATTCACGGAGTGTGTCATGTAAGCCAAAAGATATGTAAAATTACAAAAAAATGAGCTCAGGAGTAATAGAACCTTAATTTAATTAATGTGTGACTCTGAAATTTCTGGAATAGTAAAGGGGTACTTGTGTCTTATCCTTTTTTTCTTTGTTATTGGAGTTGCTATAAAGTATTGTTGACATTTGATTGAAACTATATGCAGCCATTGTTGAAGGTTGAATCTTCAAAATTTGAAAATTGAATTTTCATTAATGAGTATTTTATTTATCAATGCCTATTGAAAACACCTATGGTGGCTTTGTCTTAGTGATTCCATCAATCAGCCGTGGTCTCAGCCCTAAGGAGATAAAAGGGCGCTTTATTCCCGGTTAGAACTGCTAGACACATGGGTTCACTAACAATACGTATTTGAATCTCGACAGACCCTTGCTTGGGTAAAAGGATTAGATCCTTCCATACAGTCATTAAACTATATAAAAATTTGTATATATTTCGATTCGGTTTCTTCCTTGAATTCGAATGTTAACAAGCTAGATTGAAGATGACCGCGCGGATTACCGCCCGTCTTCGGAGATCCTGTTTCGTTTATTATTATTATTATTATTATTATTATTATTATTATATAATATATCGAAAAGCTCTTTTTCTCCACATATTTAATAAAACTAGCTTAATTTAAAATAATGTAGCAAATTAACCAAAAAAAAAAAAGCGTGAGTGTATATCCGGGCATAAAAAAGGGAAACAATTTTACTATTTTAAGTATAAGAATTGACAGGAAAAAAAAAAACAACTAACTAAATGATTAGGGAATAAGTTGACTTAATGTCACGACCCAAAAATGGACGTGATGGCACTCGTCTTATCCCACCAAGACAAGTCAGCCTAACACTCACCCATTACAATAAAATGCGGAAATTTCATAATTAACTCAAAAATACCCCCAAAATCTGGTTGTCACGTGCACAAGCCTCTAAAGTATTACAATTGAATCAAAAGAAAAATACAAGTCTCATATGACATTGTTTCTAGAGTAGAACAAGATCATAAACAGGAGTAAGAAGGATCACTGAGAAGACAAACAACTACCTTACAAATCTCCCAGAAGCCTCGAAAAAGAAGAGAATAATAAGTACCACAAAAATCCAGGCTCGTAACCTACAAAAATTTGTAGAAGCAAGGGGTGAGTACCAAACCACACGGTACTCAACAAGTAAACCTCTAAACACGAGCTAAGGGGATAGAATACAAGTACTCCTTACACCCTAACCGAACCTTCAAAACTACAATCTGTATAGAACCAGCCCAACCTAACAGTTCAAAGTTTACAAAGCACATAGCTCAACACAACACTCTAACAATTTCATATCCTCAACAACAACAATAGTTTCATATCCTCAACAGCAACACTTTAACAATTGCATATCTTCAACAACAAGCTCAATAATTCATCAGTCACAAGTTCCATAGAAAGGCACTCACAAGATCAGCATCACACAAGATCAAGTTCACCAATAATAAAGAAATGCAATGCAATGTCAAGTATAGTGATGCATGTCTGACCTAATGATACACACCCGCTGTCTCTCAGTCCGGGACCCATGGGGGACATATTTGTCCATGCATCCATCGTGGCGCGCGATACGACCCTCGATAATAGTAACCATCGCGGCGCGCGATACGTTCCTCGAATTATAGTATCCATCACGGCGCGCGATACGTCCCTCGAAATGGTACATCCTCTTTATTTTCTTATTTTTTCTCAATGCACATAACACTTGTCAGAACCATGTCTCAGAACAATGCAAATGACATGTTCACACAAATAATGAGGAGATGACCATTTTCATAACATTGCACAATTCACAACAAGACAATCAGGATACAACATCAACAATGATTTAACAAGCCTTTCAAACAATTCCCAACACATCACACAAACAATTAATCACATTGCCTTTTATTATCCCTTTTTCATCATTAGAATTAATCAATGTGGACAAGTCAACCCATCACCAAGCCTCATTACCCTAAACGCATATTACAAGGAAATACATGAATTCCATACACTTAACAAGGGTTTAGAAATCCACTTGCCTCAAATAGTCGAACAATTACTCCGAGACTTGAGTCTTTCCTTTCGTTGAACTTCCAACTCAAAGCAATCTATTCACATTAATAATCACAATAAGATTTCGAAACTAACCACACTCAAATTACTATAGGTCTAGCCTAGACCCAAAAACTCACTCAATTTATAATCAAGTTCCTAATCTTGGTGCCAATTAACATGTCAACTCTCATGTTTTTCGAATTTCGAGCCTAGGATTAAGTCATAATTTCTCCAAACACTACAACCTTAATAGCTTTCATATAATGTAATACACTTAATATTTAATAAGTATCCCAATATATCATAACTTGAATAATTATGTGATAATAAAATAAGAATTAATAAATATGAGAACCACTGGTTACGAAACCAGTGATGGAAGCGCATAAGCCAAGGAACCCAACTCCTCGCCTGTCACTTCCACACGAGATAGAACTCAATTCCAACTATATGTAGCCAATAATCAGTCAAACACTATTTTCTCATTAGCCCTCAATAAATGACCTTGATTTTCCAATTCAAATCATACTTTGCAGTCATTAATGCACTATAAAAGACTATGTTGTTCACCATTATAATATACTCCATTCATACGCATTATTGCATATATTTGGCATGGTTACATTTACCTGGACATGAAGTATTCTCCCGTCGGCAGCAGCTTTACGCAGGTAAGTCTGACTCCTTTTCTTTTCTTACATTATGAACCAAAAATTGTCTAACCCTAATAATTTATTTTCCTATATAGGTCTAGTGTTATATGGTATTAACCAAATTATAAACTTAACCCATTTAGCATTAACTAAAATTAGATATTTAATAATTAACCATCAATTAGTTCACTCTAGTTAAATGAATATTCAAAATTTCCAAAAATGACCTTCCGGATCATTACACTTAATTCCCTTAGTTGTTTGTTGATTAATTCCTCCATTGACGATGAATTTCAATTTCTTCTATTTAACTTCTTGTAACCATTTATTCCAGGGATATATTAACAATGATTAAAAGATTAACAAGAGATATATTAAATAAATTACCCTCCAAATAATTTTTTTTCTTAATGATTATGCAAAATTGTATTTTAAAAAATCACTTTTGTCAATCCCATTAGAAGTAGATGCTAACTCTTGTTTATGTGTCTTTTCATGTGAAATCTGTCCGAGTTCTCCATAAACTCCAATCACATTCCTCTTGCATTTCGAGAGAGCCATAAAGGCTCAAATTCCCTTTATCGAGTTAGCCAGTTGTAAAATCGAAGAACAGGTCCCCCGAAAGACTGATGGACAGAGTTGGAGCTGATATACAAAATATATGGCGATATACACTTAGTGTATATGATGTTACATGGCAGATTTGGGCCCAAATACCCATCTTTTATTTATTATCATATTGTTAGAATTTAGGATAGGTGGAATTGGGCCATAGGTCCAAAAGAAGGGCATTTCAAAATTAATTTAGGACAGGTAAAGATTTGAGCCTAAAACCCAATGAAAAAAGTCAGCTTTCTTGATTAGTTGAGAACAGGGAATTGGGCCAAAGTTGGACACTCTTAGGACAGGTGGCAGATAATTGGGTCTTTGGTCCATAAAAAGAAATTAGGCCCAAGTGCTGGACCAGGTGGACAGATCCAGACTTGGGCCCAAATTTTATTTCCCTATCTACTTAATTGTCAACATGTGTTTATTTGTTAAAATTAATTTTAAGGTTTCAAAAATTCAATTCCCCAAAGGAAACCATTTTGAGTTTAACACTTATATTTTTCTACAATTAAACAAGGTTATCTATTTTTTATCTCACCCTCTTTAGATTATTTGCAAGTTATTTACTTAAGTAATATTTCTCTAACATTTCTCTCTCCCTTAAAAATAATTTCAAGTTTTAAACTATTTATTTTCGTAATTTAGTCAAGTATGCATATTTCTTTAAATGTTAGCTAAATAGTTAATTATCGGATAATCGCGTGTTAGCGGAAATTTCGGTTGCTTTCAAACCCTTCCCGAAATGTTAATATGATCCCCGAACCCCCTTAATATTTTCATTAGATTTTCTATTTTTTTTTTAAATCTTTTGAAAAAATAGCTTTTTTAATTTTCACTTTAAAAATTAAGTAGCGACTCTTAAAAATCCGTCGTTTTTTTTAATATAAAACAATTGGTCCCACAGTTATCTTGTCCCATAGTTCATAATATTTAGTTTGAGTAAAGACACAATCAAAGTTGTTCCGTATTTGCATAAAGACACTTTAACTTTCAAAATGTCCTATCACCCCACAAAACTGTTTAATATCGTTGTAAATGGGCCATTTTGACTCATTTCCTCGTCTGGATTGTTACCACGCACATGAGGCACGTCATTTCGTGTTTTCACTGCCATGGACCAATTTAAAAGTGCCACATGTCATTTTCTTTCTTTATTATTAATTATTTAATCAATTTATGTCATCTTCCCCGATTTTAAACCCAAAATAGCCGTTGATACCCCTAATTTTTTGATTTCATGGTTTTTTCCATAGCAAGATCAACGTTGGTTCTCTCTGTTTGACAACTTCATCATCTTCCCCAAGAAAATAAGGTAGGAATTCGTTTAATCTTTTAATTTCCAGTATAAAACGTTAATTTGAAGTTTTTTATGGTTTAATTTTTTCTGAATTTTTGTTCACCAACAACAAAATATGATCGGGAAACAAAACCCGACCCTCAGTTTGTAAATGCAATAAGGAACTACTACCAAAATCTTGAAATGATTGTGAAGTAGACAATAAATCAGAAGAAGACGACAATAAAGACAATCTTGAAACAACTAAAACAGGTCGAAAAACAGAGGAACTAAAAGGAATCTGATAAGAAAGAAGGAAAAGAAAAATAAAAAAACTAAAACATAAAACAAAAGACCTTACAGAGAAGAAATAAATTTAGAAGAAGAAAAGGAAAAGGAAAAGGAAAAGGAAAAGGAAAAGGAAAGTTGAGAAATAAGAAAAGAAAAGGAAAAACGACTTTCTTCAAAGAACAGGGTCGGGTCGGGTTGAATTCTATCATAGGGAGTGAGCAACACGCGCGACTACATAAACGAGGGAATGGGTCAAAATGACTCATTTACATAGATATTAAATAGTTATGTGGGATAATAGGACACTTTGAAAGTTAAAGTGTCTTTATGCAAATACGAGACAACTTTGATGGTGTATTTATGTCTTTTCTCTATTTAGCTTTGATATAGTCCTCCATGTGTGCCTTCCACCATTAGAAGTGTGATCGGTTGAACAAAGGTGGCCTGATGGTTGACTGTCCTTTGCTATGACCAATAGGTGGTACATAATTAATCGTGATCTTATCTTAAGTGTTACCCTTTTATAAGATAATTTGTTTTGATATCAATTATTAGTCTGCACGATCTAGTAATTTACTAACTTAACTTTTTGTCTAACTATGAAATAGGTTACCTAATGTGTTCCAATAAAGCAGTAACAACAGTAAATGAAAACACACAATATTTTTACGTGGAAAGCACCCGGCTCAAAAGGTATAAAAAACAACAACTTGTATCTCTAGAGGATTTAACTCCAACTTCACTAAATCAATGAGCCTCAACAATTTAAGATTATAAACTATGTAACCTAAGGAACTAACTCTAATTCCTAAACATCAAGTTATGAATTCAGATTACAACTCTTGCAATCCTAGGAACTAACTCTAATCCTTAAACTTCAAGTTATGAATTCAGATTACAACTCTTGCAATCCTAGGAACTAACTTTATCCCCTAAACTTCAACACAAATCTCCTAAGGTATGTGTTCCCAACTCTTCTAGCTATCTCAACTTGAAGACAACACTTTTAATTTAGTTTATAACTCACTTAACTAAGATTAAATCAAGACTCAATCACAAAGAAGAAATCCTAACACATAAATTCTGTAAAAGGATCAGGTTCTTCAATGTGTTCCTTCAGTTCGCTAGTAGCACTTTCGAAGTCAATTTTTCAATTGCTCTGTAAGTGCACACTTATTCTGGACGACTTCACCTCTATTTATAGACTGTTGCTTGTCGTGTTTTACTTCACTTGGGCATCTAGAGTCCTAATTCTTCTAGGACACAACTTCTTATATTTTTTGAATTCTATTTTGAGTTGAACTCCTCCTGTTGCTTGGATTCCTTCCTTTTGTATGATTCTAACACTTATATTTTGACTTCTTTGTGATTTTAGACTCCTTCAAATCAAACTTCTTGATTCTTTTGTGTTTGTAGTTGAACTCCAACTCTTCAATTCACCAGTCATTTGAAGAGTTTTACTTCTAGTGAAACTCCTTCTTTAATTCAAACTCATTTATTCTTTCTTTTTAATTCACTCGATGTTTATTTTCTTGAGATTTATCACAAACTTAACATCCTCCATTCCTTGATTTCAACACACTTGTCTTTATTCATTTTAAAAGTTCTTCCGGAATCTAACTGCTCGTGACAGTGTATCTTTGGACCATGTTGGCTGACGAGTTTTATCTTTCTTTGTCATTGGTCAAAACTGCATAAATCCCATCAGTATGTGTGTATTCAGTATCGATTTCACAATTACCCGTGTATCATTATTTAGTGTCAATTTCATCATCTAGTGTATCCAACATAAAATTTAAAGTTTCAAGTGCATTGGTACATGCATATGGTATTGAATAGAGCCGTCAAAACGGGCTTAGCCCATGGGGTCTGCCCAACCCAACCTGTTATTGGGGTAGAGTTGAGATAGGATTTTTCAAGCCCTAAGCAAGGGCTTATAAGCCCGACCCATATAAGCCCTTGGCCCTTGAGGCTTGATCGGGGTCAGGTCGGGGTCGGCCCTTGGGCCAAAACTTTTTATTTAAGGGTAACTTACAATAATCTCACTAGTATATAATCTAATTACTTAAATACACACTATGTTGTAATATTATGAATCTTACCAGATTTTGGTACATCCAGATACATATATCTCAGAATATATGGACTCAAAATTAGGTTAATATGTTCTAGATACACTCTATCAAAGTAGATTCGCATGTATCTAGAATGCATAGACAAATCTCACGCCCTCGCCTCCCTCTAATCTTGCTTTTCACTCTCTTATCTCGCTCGCGTATCTGGTAGGCGAGATACATGCTAATTACACTAGACTTTTTGCTAGTGTTATTAAACAACACCATTGTTTGCCATATTTGATTTGAAAATCTTCTCATTTTCTTGATGTTATAGAATTATAAGTTTAAAAAGAACAACAAAAAAAAAAATGAAGGGCTAGCCCACCCCAGCCCTCGTCCCTTCTAGGGCCGGATTGGGTTGAGCATTTTCAGGTCCTTCCGGATGAAGGGCCAGCTTGCCCCAGTCCTTTTTGACAGCTCTAGTATTGAATATGCATTGATACATTCATCAAATAAGTAGATCAAATATCAATTGATTTATCAAGTGTATATGTGCATAAATACATACTTAGAAAAAGGAGATACACTAGCGATCACCTAAATTCACTATAACAGTATCAATGAAATACATACAAATTTAAGGTAACAACAACAATACCATTCTTGTTAACTTTTCAAAATAAGTATTCAAATTTGATTTTTAACTTAGTCATTCGATCTTAACATACAATTTACTAGTAACACGATCAATCAATGTGATTACTTAAAAGAAGAAGAAAATGAAGGAGTTCGAGAAAGAGAGGGTGAGAGAGGAAGAAGGGGGAGAGGGGGAGAGGGAGAGAGGGAGGGAGAGTGCAGAAGAGGATTTACGCATTCTGCTAAGAAATTATGTAATTTTCTAAACATAACATGTGATTATGTAATTTTCTAAAAATAACATGTGATTATGTAATTTTCTAAAAATAGCATGTAATTTTGTAATTTTCTAAAAATAGCATGTAACTTTGTAATTTTCTAAAAATAGAATATGGTTTAGTAAACATACTTTACCCCTCCATTTAATATTCGTGTAGATAGGGGTGTTCATGGTTCGGTTTGGATCGGTTATTGGTTAAAATTAAAATCAAACTAAAATTAATCGGTTTTTAAATTTCTAAAATCAAACCAAACCAAATCAAAAAAATAACCGTCGATTTGGTTATTGTTGGTTTGGTTCGGTTTGGTTCAATTTTTTTCATGGTTCGGTTTGGATCGGTTATTGGTTAAAATTAAAATCAAACTAAAATTAATCGGTTTTTAAATTTCTAAAATCAAACCAAACCAAATCAAAAAAATAACCGTCGATTTGGTTATTGTTGGTTTGGTTCGGTTTGGTTCAATTTTTTTAGTTATTTCGGTTTGAAAGTATATAGTTTATAGAGGGCATATGCATTAGACACAAATACATAGTACATAAACAATCCATAGAAAAACTATTGTGAATTTAATTAAGCAATGCTAGTCATAAAACAATTGAAAGAGGACTAAAAAAACTCATTAAGTTGTTAGAAGACTTATTTCTAAAAAGAGAAAGCAATTTATATATGTAGTGGAAAATCAATACTAGTAGTCTAGCAGAGTTGTCTTGGATGTTGTGGGCTTATGGCAACTGAGAATTTTTCCTAATAAATCAAAAAAAAAAAATCTATGCTCCAAACTGATCAATTACCATCTTCTTTAGCTTAGCTTGAGCTCTAAATTACTCAATGCTCAAAGTAGTGTCTGAATATTCTGCAAAAAAAAATACACTATATTAGGTAATATTTACTAACATAAATATGATCCAACTTTTTTTTCTTTAGAAAAGACAATAAGAGATAAGTAAAAAGTTGAGAAAACGGTCAAATACCCCTCAACCTATTACTCAATTCTAAACTACACACCGATACTTTACGGAGGTCCTATTACCCCCTTGAAGTATTTTAAACAGAGATATTGACACCCTTAAGTGCTGATGTGGCACAACAAGTGTGTTAACTTTCCTGAAAGCAAGTGTAAGGCAAATAAATTAGTCAAAATTAAATGATTGGACAACTGTCATTTCTTAATTGAATTCAATATAATTAATAAATAAATTTAATTAATTACAATCACATTCTCTCTCTCTCTAACCATTACTTCCTTAAAAAATTACACTTCTGCAACTGAATTTTGCAATGGCTGCTATGGTAATACAATATTTTATTTTTTCATTTTTTTCACTTTTAGTCCATAATGAACGTTTTCATGACCATCACCTTCAAATCTTTCTTAAGAATAGACAACATAACCAAAAGAAAGAAAATGATGATCCTTTAATTTATTTCACCTCAATGGAAAATACTTTCAATCCGATATTGAAAAATGATATTACAGCTTCTGCTATAGAAATCTTTTCGATTATAGTAGCAACCTGAGTTTCTTGATTGGAACTGAAAGTGGGTATTAGAATTTGAAATTTGTGAGTTTCTTGATTGGAATTGAAAGTGGGTATTAGAATTTGAAATTGGGCAAGCAAATTTTCATCTTCAAATTCATCAAAAAAAAAACAACAACTGGAGAACCATAATGGCAGTAAGATACATGATAAAAAGATTCAACATTCATGTCAATTTATTGAATTCAACAATGACAACTAGATTTTGTGTAAATAAATAATCGAAAAGATAGAAGAAAGACGGAGGATGATGTGTGTGATGGAGATGGAGGTGGATTGGAGGAGATGAGAAATTTGGAAACAATGGAGAAAAAATGAGATGATTTAGGAAGATGAATAGAATGGCGAAGAAAAAATGAAAAGCATCAAACTTGTTGTATTTTGGTGATGATTTTTTAAAAAAAAAATTAATTCTGAAAAATAGGTGCGTGTATTACACTCTGCAACAAAGATTTGGGGGTGACGTTTTAAGTGTATCAATATTTATGTTTAAAATACTTTAGGGGGGTAATAGGACCCCCGTAAAGTATAAGTGTGTAGTTAAGAATCGGGTAATAGGTTGAGGGGGTATTTGACCGTTTTCTCTAAAAAGTTCTATTATGGATCAAATTTTAAGAGTCAAAATAAACTAGAAGAAAGAATTAATAAGCTGTAAAATAGTACTTTTTGCAACTATTTCAAGTTTTTCAAATCAAAATTTCAGAACCAATAAAAGAAATGGAAAAAGATAACTAGTAAGTTGTAAAATAATATCTTTTTCAACTATTTCAAGATTTTGTATTTCTTGTAAAAGATCTTCAATCTTGCATTCTGCAGATGTTGAACGTAACCATTGTTGACTACAAACAAGAGCTTCAGCCGTCTTTGGTGACAATGAACTTCGATAACAATCAAGAATGTGACCACCAGTGCTAAAAATAGATTCCGAAGCAACAATAGATATAGGAATAACAAGCATATCTCTTGCAATTCTAGAGACTATTGGATATCTTTCAGATGAAGCTTTCCACCAAGTTAAAAATATTAAAATCCTTAATCTTCTCTACATCGTTCTCCAAATACTTGTCAAGATTAGATTTATCATCAATATTATTATTTTCTTTTCAAGATATTTCTCCCATTGAGATTGCCACACATCAAAAGTATCCATTGCACTAACTTCACTCTGATCTCAAATAGTTTCACAAGAAGTTCCAACAATAGAATTTTTTTAATGATTATATAAGCAGTTAAAGTATATGTTGCTTTGATAGATTTACTACATCCTTCCACAAAATTATAATAATTCTTAAAAATAAACTTCACATACGTCATTGAAATGAGGATCCAACACAACGGCAACGAACAACAACATATTCATATCATCAAAATCACCTTAATATTTATCAAACTTACCTTTCATCTTCTTAGCCATACCAGTCAAAAGAGAATCATCACACTTTGAATAATTGACAATTATGTTTTGAAAATTAAAAAGCTCATGAAAGAAAGTATTTGAAGTAACATGTAACGTACTCGAAAATTTCAAATTGGTTTGATAGATAATCTCCAGAAACTTGAGAAATACATTCACAGCTCTCCAGTCTTCTGAAGATGGATGCTCTATCTTTCCACCTGAGTCAAGACAATATTTAAAGTAATCATCAATATACATTGAAAATGCCTTTTCAAATTTGACAGCAGTATTTAACATCAAATATTTAGAGTTCCACCTCGTCTCAACATCCAAACTCAAAAGTCCATGAGTATATAGTTTAACCTTTTCAACATATGACTTGTAAGAAGTAGTTCTTGCACAAGAAGACTTAACATATTTCACAGCATTTCTTACCCGAGAAATAGACTTATTTTGATCACTCAATCCTTCTTTCACAATCAAATTTAGAATATGGGCATTGCACCTAACATGTAAAAAATTATTTTCCATGATAACACCTTTTCAATCACTAATTCTCCCTTTTAAGTGTGTGATTGTTGCATCATTAGTTGTTGCATTATCAAGTGTTATTGTTCCCCAATCTAACAAACATGATTCAATAGCTTTTGCAATAGTCTCACCTTTGTGATCTCGAGTTTGAAAAAAAATCAAAATCTTTTTTTGCAACTTCCACTCATCATCAATCCAATGGACAGTAATGACCATATACGTAAAATTTTGGAGTGAAGTCCATGTGTCACTAGTAATACAAACACGCTGATCTTTAACAAGTCTTTTAAGCTTTTGTTTTTCTTCTTGATAAATTTTTAAGCATTGTCTAGCAACAGTAATACGAGACAGCAACTCATAATTTGACAAAATAAGCGATATTAGTCTCTTAAAGCCTTCACCCTCAACGACTCTAAATGGTTGTTCATCGATTATAACAAACTCGGCAATGGCCCTCCTGACTTCGGTGACATTATAAACAACCTTCTCCAAATCTATTGCTCCCCCTCTTTTAATAGGTTTAAGAGTTCTTTGCTTTTTATCAAAAGACTTGAAAGGGTATTTTGTACACTTGGTAAGTAAATGTCCCCAAAGATTAGAAGTCTCATTCTTACTAGTCCATTTAAAGTCTTTGAAACAGTACTTACATTTTGCCTTCACTTCACCCACTTTACTAGTAATCTCTGAAAAATGATCCCAAACTTCAGAGGTTTTTCTACCACTTCCCCCATTGTCCAGAGTTATTCTTTTCTGTTTCTTTGGAGGATTTAGAGGATTGTTCAAAGAAGAAATTTTTGAAAAATTACCTTTTTCTTGAGTTTTATCCGTTGTAGAATTTTCTACTTGAGGTTGAACTTCCAAATCTTCAACCTCTACTGGTTGTTTCATCTGAAATTCATATAGAAAAAAGAATTATAAAAAAATCTCAATTTTGAAGTCATGCTCTCTAGATTAAAATTAGCTAAAATAAAAAAATATATAAAATAAAAAATTACCTTCAATCTTCACTTTTCCTTATATTTGAAGTTGGAGAAGAAAAGATCAATAGGACTGAAGAAGATGAAGAGAAGGAGTAGAAGACTGCTGTGAAATTTTTTTAAAAAGAAAAAAAAAAAAAGTTGCGCTGCAAATTTTTCAATAAGAGAAGAAAGCTGCGTATACTTTTTTTCAAAAAATTGCACTGTGAATTTGTTAGGTAGGGTAGGTAAAAATCACTTAAATAATAAATTTTGGTGGAGTTAGAATTAGGGTTTTAATAGTTGGGCTGAAATTTAAGTGTTGGGCTTGAGAAAATGATAAAGTTAAAAACTTAAGTTAATTAAAATTTAATAAAATATTATTTATGAATGATATATAAATAATTATAAAATGTATATATATAATTTATCGGTTCGGTTTGGTTATTTTTGCGGATATTTTTTAGTAAAACCAAAACCAAACCAAATAGTAACGATTTTTTAAAATGTAAAATCAAACCTAACCAAATCCAACCAAATATCAGTTTTTTTTATCAGTTTAATTCGAATTGTGATTCGATTTGATTTTTAACCATAACCATAAACAACCCTACGTGTAGACAATTAGTATCAAAAAGATATTTGTCAGGTTGGGTGATAAGAAGAATTGCACATAATGTTAAACATCAAATTATACAAGTTAATTAAAATATTATCACAAACTCATTCCTTTCAAACTTAAAAGACTCCTTTACCTAAAAAAGTTATAAAAGTTAATATTTTGGTCTAATATAAAAGATAAGTACATAATTAGATAAGATTAACTGCAAATCCTTATATTTATTCGTAATCCCATTGTATTTACATTCAGAATCCTCCTTAAAAAAAACAATCGCAATGGCAGAGGAGAAGCAAACCCCAGTTTCCACCATGGCTGAAAATTCCGAAGAAATCCCCATAACCACCGCAAAAACTGTCAAAACGAGTAAAAAACTTAGCCTAATCCCTCTCATCTTCCTCATCTACTTTGAAGTTGCTGGCGGCCCTTATGGTGAAGAACCAGCCGTTCAATCTGCTGGCCCTCTTTTTGCAATTCTTGGTTTTCTCATTTTCCCTTTTATTTGGAGTGTACCTGAAGCTTTAATTACTGCTGAATTATCAACTACTTTCCCTGGTAATGGCGGTTTTGTTACATGGGCTTACACAGCTTTTGGCCCCTTTTGGGGTTCACTTATGGGTACATGGAAATTTCTGAGCGGTGTTATCAACATTGCATCTTTTCCTGTTTTGTGTATTAGTTATATGGAAAAGCTTTTCCCAATTTTCAGTTCTGGGGTTCCGAGATATATGGCTATTTTGGTATCTACATTGTTGTTATCGTTTTTGAATTATACTGGATTAGCTATTGTGGGTTATGTTGCTGTTGTTCTTGGGATTGTGTCACTTGCACCTTTCATTATAATGTCGTTGATTGCGATTCCGAAGATTCAGCCTCATAGATGGATTAGTTTAGGGCAAAAAGGGGTGAAGAAGGATTGGAATATGTTCTTCAATTCATTGTTTTGGAATTTAAATTTTTGGGATAATGTGAGTACTTTGGTTGGTGAAGTTGAAAACCCGAAAAAAACTTTTCCTAAAGCACTTTTTTCATCAGTAATCTTAACTTGTTTTGGTTATTTAATCCCACTCATGGCTGTTACTGGAGCAGTATCAGTTGATCAAAGGGAATGGGAAACAGGGTTTATGGCGAACGCGGCGGAGATGATTTCTGGTAAATGGTTGAAATTTTGGATTGAAATTGGAGCTATACTATCATCAATTGGATTATTTGAAGCTCAGTTAAGTACTTGTTCTTTTCAGCTTTTGGGTATGGCTGAATTAGCATTTTTGCCTAAATTTTTTGCATTAAGGTCAAAATGGTTTAACACACCATGGGTTGGGATATTATTATCAACAGCAATTTCATTAAGTATGTCTTATATGAACTTTACTGATATAATATCTTCAGCTAATTTCTTGTATAGTTTAGGTATGTTTTTGGAATTAGCATCTTTTCTTTGGTTGAGAAGGAAGTATCCATTGGTCAATAGACCATATAAAGTACCAATGAAGATGCCAGGATTGGTTGTTATGTGCTTGATTCCTAGTGTATTTTTGGTGTTTATAATGGCTATTGCAACTAAGATTGTGTTTCTTATAAGTGGATTGATGACTGTTGGAGGAATTGGATGGTACTTTTTTATGAAGTTTTGTAAAACCAAGAAGTGGCTCAAGTTCTATGATGATGTGGAAGAGCCAATAGTGGGATGACTATAGCTCAGAGGCTGATTCAGAATTTATTATTTTCATTTATCTATAAACATAGAAGTAATTAGATCCTTATTGCAAGGAAGTTTTCTTGAAAGAGCTTTCTTATGGTTTTATATATATATATATATATATATATATATATCAAAAGATTAATTACATGTTCTTTATTTGATGTTTGTTTATTTTTCTATACATTTATTTATATATAGAAATTTAGAAAAGAATAACTTGTGAAAAGTACAAGCACTTTGTTGGAAAATACTTTTGAAAATGACATTGTCCTTTTGAGTTTTTAGTATATTTTCCCCCTATAAAAGATATGCTGCTCTTTTTATTATAAATTAAGAACAACAATAACAAAGATACAATAGAGAAAAAATCAACATAATGGAATATAAGAAAAATAAATATTTTTTATTATATCATTTAATTAAAAGAAAGGACTAAGTTATCTATTGTATCGTATTATTTTGTTGTTTAAATATTTATGTGATTGTTACTTAAATTTTATTATATAGTATCTTTAAAATTAATTATTAAGTAACAACACTTTTTATGTAACTAGTGATTTTTTATGATCATATTATTACTTTTTTGTTTTTTTCTCATGTTATTTTGTTTATTATCTAATATTTATATTTTATATTTTATATTTTATTCTATATTTTTAAAACAATTTTATATTGTATCTTACTTTGTCATTCAAAATGTTTTTCTTTAAAAATATTTTAAAAAATTTATCAGTGTTTCAACGATTTCCTCCACTCACCCCAAACTGCGTGTGTTGGCCCTTTTTCCCTAAATAGATTAAACTTGAACGAGTCCCTATTTTTTTTTAAAAAATCTTTTTTTATTTTGCGAATCGTGGATGTATCAACGAGTTTGGGTTTGGGATATGCAATGTGAAAGATTTTGTTGGTATAAATACCTAAAGTTGGGATATGCATTGCAAGGTGAGAATTGCTCTTTTTTAAAAAATAAAATAAATAAATATTTTATTATTTTAATTTATGTGATATAATTGAAATTTAAGATTTTAAATTTTAATAGTAAATTTGAACTTAGAAATTTTTGAGATAAAATTGATATATTTGGAAATTATGTAATAGACATTATAAATCGCAATAATTAACAACTTAAAATATTTAAAAGAAATATAAAGAACATATGATAAAAGAAAACTTAAAAGGTATTTTTGCTCAATTATGCATATTTTCTTTTTGACCATTTTCCGTTTAAAATATTACAAAATCATTCTAGGATTTTTATCTTCCTAATTGAATTTTTTTTCTCTCTCATCTATCTTCTTTTGGGAAAATGAGTAAAGAGAAAAGGGAATGTACAATGTGTCTTTGATGTGTGAATTCTTGGGCAAGAGGGAAATTCGAGGGAAATTAAGCGGGTTTCAGTTTTTTTGAGGTGGGTCTCATCATAGTTAAGGTAAAATGGCTTGACAAGTATGTATCTATGCACATATACACTAGATATTTTGAAGAGATGCATATGTTCATCTGTGGGCTAACAAGTATGAATCTATATACATTTACCCTAGATATTTTGAAGAGATACATATGTGTATCTCCTCTTTTTCTTCTTCATCTTCTTAGTCAGATACATGCTTTCATAGTCTACTAGATATATTCATAGAATTTAATACTAGATGCACAAATATATGAAATTTTATGAAACACATATACAAAAAATGAGAGGAAGGAGAGAGGGACAAAGACAGTGTATCCCAGATACAGTCACATATAGTGACGGATTAAGAATTTTTATTCAGGGTTCAAATTATAAAAAAACTAAATGTGGAAATTTTTTAGAATGAAAAGCAAAGTGAGGCGTCCGCTAAATTTTACCCGCGTTATCATGCCCTTTTAACATTCTTTCCATTTTGGTTGTGTACCACCACATCCTTCTTAAAAGATATCGTGTTTTTTTTTCTTTCATTTTACAATGTCCTACTTTATTTTAAAAGGTGTAGGGATTGAATTATTAATATTATAATATATATTTAGTGCTTAAACCATAAAAAAATATTGAACAAACATCAATATTAATATGTTGAATGATAAAAATATTGGCCGAAAAGAACGACTTATATAACTCTATAAAATAAATTGCAAAAATTGACAAAATACAAGAATCTTGTATATGTAAAACTAGTCAAATATGAAAATATTTTGAACAAATGTAAAATAGGACGTACAAAAAAAGATATGCATTGTGTTATTTTTTTTATTGCGGCTGAGAAATGTATTGATATTGCAAAGCAATAGCAATTATAGAAATTTTGCTAAGACTTCAAACTAGTATTGAGAACATCGAAAGAAAGAATCAAAATATTTTTTAATTCTAATTATGTAAAAATTCTCTCTCTCTATATATATTTGGTTAAACTTAAACAAAGAATATTCTAACTAGTTTATGTCGATTGCAGGTCCAAATATCCACTAAAAGGGGGCTGAAAAGGACAAACAATTGCTTATTTAATAATACAAAAAGAGTGAGAAAGGACAGAAAAATTAAAAACTAGGTATGAGCAAATTTTAAACATGCAACCTCAATAACAGATTGAACCCCCTAAATCATTGAGCTACGCTTTTCAACTATGTTGAGCGGTTCATTAAATGTTATATATGTATAGTATTTAAATTCAATTCTATATATACAATATAATTTTTGACTGAGGAGTTTGAATTCCCTACCTGTCACGTAGATTTTCTCCTGATCACATGATACCTGATAAATATATCCAAACTAATGTCTATTTTAGCGGGTAAAAACTCTATCAGTGTTTCAATGATTTCCTCCACTCACCCCAAATGGCGTGCGTGAGCCCTTTTTCCCTAAATAGTTTAAGGATCTGTTCGGCCCCAAAAAACTTGGGGAAAACTTGAAAAAATTTTGAAAAGTAGTTTTTGGTTATATATATTTTGGCAAATATATTTGTCAAGTATCTTTTTTTTAGAAATAAAATAAAAAATTAAGATCAGTGGGTCCAGGTCCCATTGACTTTTATTAAATAATCAAAACAAAAGAAAATAGAAGGTCTGTACATCAATCTAAAGTATAGTTAAAAAACCAGGAGAAACAAAAGTTAAGTATGTTTCCAAATTGAAATTGGAAAATTCAGAGCTACTTCTTCATTTTGTTAGCCAACTTTTCAAGCTTCAATGCATCGATCCATTTCCTCCATTCAGCTAAGGTATAATTTTTGTATTCTCCTTCCAGCTTCTTGATATTTTCCTTGTTTTCCTGTTCATCTTCCCATTTTCTCCTTCTTCTTGTTTTGTTCCTCAAAGATCTCTTGTATGTGTGTTTTCTTGGTGCCCAGATCTGGTGGTGGCTTTTGTTGAAAGCGGTCTCTATTCTAATTTGGTCCTGCCATGTGTTTGCGCTTTAAGGTCGGTATTCTTTTTTTTCTCCTATTTATCTCATTGGTTTGTGTCCACATTTTGCTCATATGCTTGTTATTCTTGAATTCGTTGCACCTAATCGAGTTGTATCATTCTTCAACGGTCACTTTTTTCTGACTTCTATTTGGGAACTACTGGTATTCTTCATACTTTACTGTTTTCCATTGAATTTTGAGCATTGGGTTGAGCTTCCGAAGATGTTGATACCACCACTGTCCAAATTTCAACGTATTCAGTATAGTTTCAAGATGTGCATACCTTTCTTGTTTTCCTCATTTGTATAATTTTTTCTTGATGTCTATTCACAGTTGGTTGAGTTTTTGCATAGATAGACAGATGATTCATAGACAAATTCTTCATATTTCTCCTCTTTTTGGACTTGAATTTGAATAACTTTTTTTTTTTTTTCCTTTGTTATTCATCTTCATCGATGTCTTAGTTATTACTTTGGAAAACATTGGTGTTTGGTACTTTTGCTGTTTTACATCTATTTTGGACAGTGGATGGAGCATCCAAGGATGCTGATACCACCACTTTCCAACTTTCAATGTATCAAGCAAAGTTTCAATTTGTGTGAGTATCCTTTGGTGTCTCTCCTTTTGCATCTGAGAATCTTCATTTGGCTCAATATGCTGCTTTGGCTCAATATGTTTCTTTTGCTGATTGTTTAGCACTCCTTGATTTATTTATGTTATTTTTTCTTTGTGTGTTGCTTATGTAGTTTACCTGCAAAAATGTACAAACAGTTAGTCAAAAAAGAAATCCCATAGCTCTCCTCCCATAGGATTTGCACTTGAGGATCTTCATTTCCCCTCTTCTCCAATCTTATTTTCATCTTTGGCATAGTCGAATTCTCAGGTAGGGCATCATCAACTTGTCACTATTGATTATATTTCTTCCTTCCTTCAGATTCCATCTCTTGAAAAGTGCTCACACAAATGTTTCCTTTTTCCAAGGCTAAATTGGCCAGATGATTTGCCAATTTATTTCCTTCTCTAAGGATATGCTTAATAATCATTGTTCTTCCTTGCATTAGTCTCCAGATTTCCTCTAAAATAGTAGCAACTCACCATGGAACCTTCCAGCTTTTTTCTACAATGTTTTTCATCGGTTTCAATCATCACTCTATCCATCTGTGTTGTCTTTATGAAATTTAAGGCATGTAAAATAGCCATAGCTTCTGCTTGTATATTTGTACAGGCCAAATCATTTATGTCTTGAGCTTGGGCATGCACAATATCCCCCTTTTCATCTCTTACACAGAAACCCCAGGAGCTTCTTCCTGGGTTTCCTTTTGAGGCACCATCGTATTAACTTTAATCCATCCAGTGTCAGGTGGCTTCCAAATTACCTTGGTTACCTTGACTTTAGGATTATAGTTATTTAGAGCGTCCACCACTATCCTCCAATTGTATGGGACATATTTACTGTTTCTTCTCCTTGTCTTTATAAGTAAAATCAAAGTATGCATAATTTGATAAATTAATCAACTATTTGACATATTTCCTCCATGTCGCACCTTATTTCTCCTTTTCCATAATTCCCAAAGAATGATGGCAGGGACATCATGAAAGATGTAGTTCACCTGATAGTGAACCTTTATTTCCCACCATTGATTTATCACTTGAGATAGGTGCATGTTCTCCATTCTTATACCTACAGGTCCACAAAAATGTTTCCATGCCTGTTGAGCAGTTGGAGAGTGTAGAAAGACATGGGATATGTCCTCTACCTTAGGTTGATCACAACAAAAACATCTAGAAGGAAATTGAATTTCCCAACTTCTCAAAGTATCATCTAGTGGTATTTTGGCCTTCCACGGTTTCCACATAAAAAAAGATATTTTAATAGGCATACCTTTAATCCACATGTAGTTGTAAATCTTATTCACTTCCTGTCTCTGTTTGATATGAGGAAAGGAAGAACTTACTGTAAATCTTCCTGTGAGATCCGGTCTCCAATAAGGTATATCCACTTCTTCTTCCTCCTTTGGTGGATTAACTGGATTAAGAATGTCTTCTACTAGTTTTTGAGGAAGTAGGTTTCTTAGTGCGTGTTCATTCCATTGCCCTATATACTTCCTTGACTAGAATTACTGTTTGATCATATTCTACACCTACTGGATGAGTTTATGAAGCACTCCTTTCCCTGTCCAGTTATCTAGCCAAAAGTAAGAATTTCCTTGCCTTATTAACCACCAAATTTTAGATTCTACCTCTTCTCTTACCTTGATCATCTTCTTCCATACATAAGTACTTGTCTTGGTTTCTACCACCACAGCATGATGTCTTTTAAGATATTTATTGCTCATGTAGTTTCTCCAAAGTGATTCCTTTGTTCTCATGTTCCACCATAATTTAGCAAATAAAGCTTTTGATATGTCTTGTAAGCTTCGGAAACCTACTCCTCCTTCCTCATATGGATGACATAATACTGTCCAAGTTGCCCAATGTTTACTAGAATTTCCCACAGAATTGCTCCAAAAGAATTTAGCAAACATTCTATGGAGTTGAGCTATGACTCCCGCAGGTGGGTCACAAGCTGACAACAAGTGGATAGGCATACTTTGTAAGACTGATTTAATCAGGGTTGTCCTTCCTCCAATAGATAATAACTTCCCAGTCCAGGAACTTAATCTATTTTTCACTTTGTCTAGAATCTCTTTATAGAAGATATTTTGTCTTCTACTATAATACACTGGCACACCCAATTAGGTGAAGGGAAATTCCTTTCTTGGGATCTTAGTCACTATGCACACCTGGTCCATCAAATTTTGGCGAGTCTGATGATGCATGAAGACTGCACTTTTGGATTTGTTGACAAGCTGCCCACTAACCTTCTCATAATTTGCCAGAGTATTCATAATTAATTCTAATGAAAATTTATCCGCTGAGGGAAAAATGATAGTGTCATCTGCATATGCTAAGTGATTCACATAAGGGCTTCATTTCGGCATTCCATACTCCTTATATCTATCATTTTGATGCAAAGCATTGAGGGCTCGAGATAGGGATTCAACAGCCATGATAAATAGTGTTGGTGATAAAGGATCACCCTGTTTAACCCCCCTGGTAGATTTAAAAAAGCCTCGAGGTTGTCCGTTGATAAGGATTAATAATTATTGGATATAATCCTGTACACCATATCAGTCAGGATCTCTCCAAACCCCATCTTCCTCAATATTTTGGTTAAGAAAAGCCATGACAATCTGTCATAAGCTTTTGTCATGTCTAGCTTGATGACAACATTAGCTGGTTTTCATCTTATTCTGATGTCATGAACAATTTCTTGAACTAAAAGAACGTTTTCTACAATGCTCCTTCCTTTGACAAATCCTGACTGTTGTGGAGATATTAGAGTTGGAAGAAACTTTACTAGTCTCTCATGGATGATTCTCGAGAAAACCTTGCTGGTGAAATTACTTAAACTGACAGGCCTCATGTCTGAGAGGGTTGTGATATCTTTCTTCTTAGGAATTAAAGCTAGATTTGTGCAAGTAATGTACCTGGGTAATTCATGTCCACAGAAAAAAGACTGCACCATTTTTGTCATGTCTTTGGCTGTTATGTTCCAGCAAGCTTGGTAGAATTCCCGTGTATCCATACACATCTGGACCTCCTGTACTATCAGAATTTAATCCAAACACTACGTTTTTTACTTCCTCCTCAGGCATCTCATGTATGTGTGCATTTTTATCTTCGGTTATCATCTTGGGAATGCACTCTAACATCTCAAAATCAATATTGAGATTACTTTCAGTGAACTGGTCAGTATGGAATCTAATTGCCTCCTGGGTAATGTCTTCTTCTATATCTAGCCACACTCCTCTATTATCTTGTATCCTCTGTAAGTTTAGTTTCTTCCTTTTTCCATTAACATGTACATGAAAAAATTTAGTATTCCCATCTCCATCTTCAAACCACTGCATTCCTGCCTTCTGTTTCCAGAATTTTTCTTCTATGGCATAAAATTTGATTAAATCTGCTTGTACCTTTTGAAGTCTTTCTCCATTAATGCCTGTTGGATGTGTTTCAAATTCTTGCTCATGGACTTGCACTATTTCTTCTAGTGTAGCTATTTGCTTGAAAATGTCACCATAAGTGTCCCTACTCCACTTTGAGAGTGCCTGCTAACCTTTTTCAGTTTGTTATGAAAGTTAAAAAAGGGATCTGAACTGTAGGATTCCTGCCAGTTATCTGCAACCACCTGCTGGAAAGTCTCATGCTCCACCCAAAAATTCAGAAATCTGAATGACTTTCTTATATGTCTCATGTCTGTTCTAGTTGTCAATATTAAACGATAGTGGTCAGATCCTTGTATAATGAGGTGTTCAACTTCCAAATTAGGGAAACTGATTTGTAAAGCTTGATTTCCTAAGCATCTGTCCAGTCTTTTGAAAATGCAAGTTGTGTCTGATCTACCATTCCACCAAGTATATATACTCCCTTTAAATCCCAAATCTACTAGTTGACAAGTGTTTATACAATGAACAAAATCCTCTGTTTCATTATATTGCACGGGTAAACCACCATACTTTTCTTCTTCATCCGTTATTACATTGAAATCTCCTCCTACCATCCATGGTAGAGACATGTTTGCTGCAATATCATGTAAGTCGTCCCACGGTGCTATTCTAGTTTGTCTATCAGTGCTAGCATACACAATTGTTACTTGTAATTCTTGTCCATCATCATTGTTTGTAAGCTTGAAGGATATCAATTGTTCCATGTCTAGTTGGACTTCAATCTGGAATCTTCCTTCTACAAATAACCAAATTTTACCATTCACATTGTGATAAGTTGTCCCCATATCAAGCCAAAGTTTATACATGTCAATATGTCTGTGATGTTGAAATGGTTCCAGAAGTGCTATGAAATTAAAGTGTTTCTGCCTGTGCATCATTATTACCCTCTCAAAAGCATGTTGAGTGTTAACATGCCTTATGTTCCATATAATTGAACAAATCATTGAGCAGTGGTTTTGGCACTAGCTGTCCTTGTTTGTACTCCTCCTTTTAACTTAGGAGGTACACTTTTATCTTTGCTTTTTTATTTGTTTACCATCTTTCTTGGCCTTTGCAAGCAATCTAGGAGATATATCACCTTTATTATGTATCGATATTGTATCTGTGGTGTGTTCTAATTCATTATCATCTCCAATATCTACTTCATTGTTAGGAACTTCTAGCTGCTCCACTATAGCATCTGTTTTCATCTTTGTATTTCTTTCTTTGCTGTTTGCAGTGTCTTGATTAATTTGTGTTGAATTTGCTACTGATGTGATTCTGTCTCCACTGAAATTGCAGGTACCTGATCCTCCAATAATGATTGCTTGTGGTCTGGTGGTTCTTTGGTCTTATGTATCTCTACTAAGTTTTCTGGACTGGTTGGTTGTATGTCAATCTACTGAGTGTTATTAGTTCTGCCTTGAGGTTCCCTGTTTGATGAGTTTCCTGTGTTCTCTATTCTGTTGTATTTTTGTTGTACTCCTTGTGAATCTTTACTGCTTATAGATTGTATGGACACGATTATATTGGATGTATTCTCTGTTTGCTTGTCGGCTAACTTTGTTAACTCTTCTGCTTGAGTTTTGTCTAAACCATTACTTTTTTTTCCAAATGATGCTTCTACCCATGGTTTGGATGTCTCTTTTTTATTAGATTCATTAGTTGATAGATCATTTGTTATCTTCTTTGTGCTTTTAGGCTTTTCGTCTGTCAGATCCACTAATGCCTCAAACTTGTTAAAGGTATTAGTATCGTTGATTTCTCTTCTCTCCTTGTCGTGCTGCTCATACTTGTATTGCTCTTGTCCTTTTTCTTGATTCTCCTGAATGGGTTCTAGTTGTTTGTCTTTATTTTTCTTGTTTTGGACTACATTCAAATTCTGATGTATTAACCTCCCATTCTTGTAAACTCCATTCACTTCTAGATCATTGGTAGGCTGTTTCTTATTAGTCTCCTCTTCTTTGGCTGTGTATTTATCATCAGTCTTAACTTTGTTTTCTTCTTTCTTTGGTCTATGTTCTGGATGTAAAATCCAGCATCCTTGTAAGTGATGAGTCCACGATTTGGACTCATTTAGGGCTTTATTTTAATAGATTTAGTGTCCTCAAATGCATATTTTGTGTCAATAACTGATATAAATACTTGAATTTCAGGTATTTGGATTGAGGAACGAAGCATGGACACTAATGAGCAAAAAGGAACAAGGCAACTGAAAAGATGAAGAAAAGAAGGCCTGAGGATCACCTAATCCATTGGGCGAATCACTGAATGGTTGATGTCTCGCCTAATGTTCCAGTGTGCCAAGCCCTGAAGGGGAAAATCAAGTAGGCGATCGAAAGGAGCAGTCGGCGAATTGCCGAACAGTTCCGCGATGCAGTACCATATCGCCCAAAGTTATAGAGCTTGAAGATGCTGAAGGCCAAAGCAAAAAGGCGATGAAATTGACCAAAGGGCGGATCGCCGAGTGGATCGGCGATCTCGACTTACTGTGCCGAATGGTCCTTCGCAACACAATTTTTGACAACTATAAATATATTTTTAAATTCTTAGTATGCAGTTTAGAATTTAACATTTAGTTTTCAAGTTGAGAGCTTAGAACTAAGTTTTTTTTGGAGATAAAATATTTTCTTAGCTTTGAAGATTTGAAGATTTCCATTTATGAGAAATTGGAAGTGGGTGTTGAAGATTCTTCATCTTAGACCTTTGTAAAGACAATATCAATCCTATCCAATTGATGGAAACACAACTTGGTAATGATTTTTATCTTTTTATGATGTCTAGCTAAAACTTCAATTCTTGGGGTGTGATTATGGATTGATATAATTGCTGTTTAAAGGTGTTTTCGTTCAGTAATTGTGGTTGCATTTAATGGGTTGTAGTTGCAAATACAATCTTAACTTCGCGTTTTTGGCTTGCTCGAGAGAGAGGTTTTAAAACCAAATTACTGAATCGATGGTCTGTGGGTATTGGGTTCTCATGAGTTCAGCTCGAGAGAGTGAACCCTAAACCCTTTTCCTCCACACATTCAACTCGAGAGAGTGAATGGACTAAAGTGAAGGTTGTGCTTAATTGTTGCTTATTGGTGTTTGAGAGAAACTAATTTGATTCGGGGTAAATTGTTCGAGAGAAAGTTTATCCCCACAGAAGTCTAGTTTAATCACTGATTCACAGCTGTTTACTATAAATTGTAATTACCCGTTGTCTATCTTAGCTCATAATCCTATCACATCCCAAAAATTTCGTCTCCATAATTGTTATTTTCGTGTTATTCGTTGTTTTAGTTGATGATTGAAACGAGCCCCCTCTGATATTTGACACTTATGTCACCTATAATTTAAACCATGCTTTTATTCGTAAATGTTTTTAGCTATGATTGACTTGAGCATATTCTTACTTGCCTATTGATTCTCAATTACGAACCACTTCCTTGGGACTCGACCCCAACTTACTAGTTGGGTTATATTACTAATTTACGATCATTGACACTTAGTATTGGATGAAGTGTCCTGATACGTGAAATCA
This sequence comes from Solanum verrucosum, assembly GCF_900185275.1. Lineage (NCBI taxonomy): Eukaryota > Viridiplantae > Streptophyta > Magnoliopsida > Solanales > Solanaceae > Solanum > Solanum verrucosum. Next base: position 522,931 of record NW_026020299.1, on the reverse strand, counting down.
AAATGGCGCCGCTGCCAGGGAATGGTGTTATTTGAGAATTTTTAGTTAAGTTGAATGTTGTTCTTGTTAGTTATAGTGATACTTAATTTTTAGTTTTGTTTTGTGTGTTTGTGTGTTGAAACAGGAAAAATGAGTGTGAATAGTGAAACTGGTGACCAAATGAACCACCCCCTTTTGAGATTTTTGAATCTTAGGGATAACCTCCTAACGTTCAAGCAATTAAAAGGTGAGTCTATCCATGAGATGTGGTCGAGATTTAAGGCATTACTGCAGCAGTGCCCAAATCATGGAATACCAGATAAATTGCTATTGGAGTGCTTCTATAGAAGTCTTGGTCTCGAAAATAGAAGCGATGTTGATTAACTTCTTGCAGGTTGTTTGATACAACAACCTTATGAAGTAGTAGCCCAACTCCTCGATGGCATGGTTAAAACTAACAAGGAAATAGAGAAAGACCAAGAATGGGCTGCATTGTTGACTCAGTTGGATGTCTTGTCCAAGAAGGTCATGAAGTTGGAAACAAGGTCCAAAAAGAAGGACAAGCACCTTCCCCCTCACGAGTTTCAAAAGATAAAACAATAAGAGGGTGGACAAAATGAAGAGGTCCTCTCACTTATTCTACACAAAATCGAAGAACAACATAGAGTGTTGAATGGGATAAAAGAGAATGTCTTAATGCTTAATCAGATGACAACCTCCCATTCCATGATTATTCAACTACAAGACGCCCAGAAAAACCAAGTGTTGTCATGTCTCCGGGTTGCCTAGTGACACTATGGCCAGCCCCAAGAATGACACCTGAGTGTAGACTTGCGTCGTGCCACGACGTTAACTAAGACGCTGCTTGAGAGGCAACCCAAGACCTTTTATTGATTTAATTTTGTTTTGGTAAATAATAGTGTGCTAATTTTGCAGGTCAAAGTGTGGAAAGTGTTTGAAAAGTGTAGGTTGGCGAACTAAAGGTCCAGTCGGCGCATCGCCGAAGAGGTCGGCGACCCCGACCTAGACCTCCGTTGGACTCAAGACAATTTTACATTGGAGTTTGTAAAACTCGGCGAGCCCAGGTAATTATTGGAGAATCACCGACCAGGTCGGTGATCCCAATCTAATCCGCCATTTGGACCCCCACATCAACTGAGGGTCCTGTAACACTCGGCGAGGTAAGTGACCACTCGGCGTATTGCCGAGTGGGTCGGCGAGCACGACTAATGTCACAGAATGGGCGAGAAGTGGACGGTTTTTATAAGGCCAAAGGTTTAAGCTTCTAACTCTTTCGCTTTCCCTCACTTTTGAACTTCCCAAACTCACACCCGCACATTAGTTTCTATATTTTCGCATTTCTAGTAGTATTTTAGTCGTTGATTTGTGCTCGGATTGGGATTACTTTGTCGCCTAACATTTCAATCTTATCTTAATCGTTATTAAAGGTTGGATTTTCGAACCTCGAGTTTATTTTTAACAATTTTGCACTCTTATGCAAATGATCTTATCTTGTTGTCTTGTGTTGTGCCTCTCTGATAAGATTAGAATATTTGAATGCTTGCTCTAATTCGAATGCCTTTGCCCGTATTGCTTTTAATGTTGAAATTCGTAATGTTATGCCTTAAAATTGATTAATTCTTGTGGGGTTGTGCTTGCATGTTGTTGATAAATCTTGGGATTTCTTCTTAGAGCAACAACAAAAAAAAAAAAAAAAAAAAAAAAAAAAAAAAAATAGCGTGAACAGTAGCGTCGTGAAAAATAAAAATAAAAATAAATTATTACAATTGCGTGAACAGAAAAAAAAAAAAGTTATAACTTGCTCTCAAAGAAATCTGATTACTTGTCCTCCAAGAAATTTGATTACTTGATACCCAAGAAAGCTTATTACTTGCTATTCAAGAAATCTTATTACTTGCTCTCCAAGTAAACTTATTACTTGCTCTCCAAGTTTTGCATTAATTTGTTTCCAAGCAAGAAGGTAGCAAGAAGAGGGGATTCTAGACCTTTAAGAATAAGAGGAATTTTTTTTTTTCTTGTTCTTATAATTCTAAAATAAGTTCCTTTTTATTCGCGTTTTGTTTCAACTAAATCCTACTTGTTCTAGGACTAGTTCTTTACTTTCTTTTGTACCCCAAGATTCCATACTTTATTACTACGAACTTGATACACGTTTTGGTTTAATTATAAATCTACAAAGTATTCTCGTTCAAAGGTGATTTTTTGTGGAAAAAGGCAAGTGTGGGTGAGTTTAAAAGAGGGTAAAAGCCATATTAAAAGTGTGATACTTGATCATTTATTCTTTTTTTTTTTAGATGTCTAATTCAGGTGGTGATGAGGAAAGGGCTCGTTTAGAAACCGAGGTCAAAGGAAGGAACGACTTCACCTTCAAGCTATGCACCAACAATTTGAGAGATGGACCCTTCAATTTCAAGAGATGAGGGATATGATTATCGAGCAGAATGACACCATAGCTGCAATTAGGAGGGAGAATAATGTTGTACCCCCAAATAATGTTAGACCCCAAGTTAGAAGGAATGTACCCCATATCCCTTTTGTAAATCCTAAATATGATAATGATGATTTTGATGTTGAATTTAATCTAGAAAGAAGAGATAGGAGGGGACAAAGAGGTAGAGTAGAAGATGATAATATAAATAGTATAAAGATGAAGATGCCATCTTTCAAGGGGACAAGGGATCCAGACTTGTACCTTGATTGGGAGAGACGAGTTGAAGCCATCTTTGATTGCCATAACTACTCTGAGGGTAAGAAAGTTAAACTTGCTATTGTTGAGTTTTCTGATTATGCTGCTTCTTGGTGGAAAAAGCTTGCTAGGGACAGATTGCAAGAGGAGCTACCACCTATTGCTACGTGGGCAGAGATGAAGAGGGTAATGAGGAAGCGATTTATTCCATCATACTTCCAAAGAGATCTACAATCTCGCCTTCAACGCTTGAAGCAAGGCTCCATGTCGGTGGATGAGTACTTCAAAAGCATGGATATGGCTATGATCCAAGCTAACTGCATGGAGGAAGAAGAGGCTACAATAGCTAGATTTTTAAATGGTTTAAATACAGAAATAGCTAATGTAGTAGAGATACAACAATATGTAACTTTAGATGAGTTAGTTGATTTGTCTGTAAAAGTTGAAAAACAAATTGAGAAAAAGCAGCAAAATAACTCATGGAGAAGTCGACCAAACACTATCTCTAAGAAGCCATGGTCAACTCAAGAGGGGAAAGCTCCTTCCAAACCTCAAGATGATAGAGGTAAAGGTAAGGTTGAGGAGGGAGGTAAAACCTTTAATCCTAAATCTTCTAAACCTTCAAGTTCTATTCAATGTCACAAATGTCATGGAAGGGGGCATATGATGCATGAATGTCCAAGTAGAAGAAACATCCTACTTAGAGAGAATGGAGAATATGAGAGTGAAAAAAGTGAGGGGGAAGAAGAAGAGGGAGAAGGTGTAAGTGAGGAAGATGATTTGGAACTGCCTAATGATGGTATAATTGGGGTGGTTAGGAGAATTATGACTATCAATTTGGGTAGTGTTGATGAAGGGCAGAGAGAGAATTTGTTTCATACTAGGTGTGGGATAAAAGGGAAGACTTATTCTATGATTATTGATGGGGGAAGTTGTGCAAATGTGGTGAGTTCATACTTGGTGGATAAACTAGGAATTGCATGCATGAAGCGCTCTACCCCATATAGGCTCCAATGGTTGAATGATTGTGGAGAAGTAAAAGTAAACAAACAATGCATGATTTCATTCAATGTTGGTAGGTATGAAGATGAGATTCTTTGTGATGTAGTTCCAATGCAAGCATGTCATGTTTTACTTGGCCGACCTTGGCAGTATGATAGGGATACTACTCATCATGGGAGAAAGAATAGGTATAGTCTTCTGCATAATGGTAAGAAGTATACTCTTGCACCATTATCTCCTTCTCAAGTGTTTGAAGATCAAAAACGATTGAGGGAAACAATGGGAAAACAAAAGGGAGAGGTAAAAAGTGAGCTTGAGGGAAAAGAAAAAGGCCAAGAGATAGAAAAAAAGAGAGATGGCCGAGAGAAAGAGAGAGAGGGCAGCGATCTAAGTAAAGAGGTAAAAGAGGGTGTGAGTAAAAAAATAAAATGTTTTGGTGAGAGGAAAGAGGCTAAGGAAAAGAAAAATGAGAGCCTTTATATAAAAGCCAAAGAGTGTTTGAATGCTAGGAGAGAGGGACTGCCCATAATACTACTTACTTACAAAGAAGTATTGATTAATTTTGAACAACTAACTCCTTCTTTGCCAAATAGTGTTTCTTCTCTTTTGCAGAATTTTGAAGATGTTTTTCCTGATGACACTCCAAAGGGATTGCCACCTTTGAGAGGGATTGAGCACCAAATAGACTTTGTGCCTGGGTCTCAACTTCCTAATAGGCCTGCCTCTAGGAGCAATCCTGAAGAGACCAAAGAATTACAACGGCAAGTTGAAGAATTGCTTGTAAAGGGATTTGTTCGAGAGAGTATGAGCCCATGCTCTGTTCCAGTCCTATTGGTCCCCAAAAAGGATGGAACATGGAGGATGTGTGTAGATTGTCGAGCCATCAACAAGATAACGGTAAAGTATCGCCATCCTATCCCTCGTCTTGATGACATGTTGGACCAACTGTATGGTTCCAAAATCTTTTCTAAAATTGATCTAAAGAGTGGTTACCATCAGATTCGTATGAATCCTGGAGATGAATGGAAAACTGCTTTTAAGACCAAATATGGACTTTATGAGTGGTTAGTTATGCCCTTTGGCTTGACTAATGCACCAAGCACTTTTATGAGACTAATGAATCATGTTTTTAAAGATTTCCATGGAAAATTTATTGTGGTGTAATTTGATGACATCTTGATCTTTTCTCAAAATCTGGATGAACACCTAGAGCACTTAAAACAAGTTTTTGAAGTTCTTAGAAATCAGCGCTTATTTGCTAATCTCAAAAAGTGTACTTTCTGTGTGGATCGTGTGGTTTTCTTAGGGTTTGTGGTCAGTTCTAAGGGAGTTGAAGTAGATGATGAGAAAATCAAGGCAATAAAAGAATGGCCTAAACCTAATAGTGTAACTGAAGTTAGGAGTTTTCATGGACTTGCTAGTTTTTATAGGAGGTTTGTGCGAGACTTTAGCACCATTGCTGCTCCTTTAACTGAAGTTATAAAAAAAGATAAGGTTTTTACATGGGGAAAGGAACAAGATGATGCATTTAACTTGCTGAAGGATAAATTGTGTTCTGCGCCTCTTTTGCAATTGCCTGATTTTTCTAAGTCTTTTAAAGTTGAGTGTGATGCCTCTGGTAAGGGCATAGGTGCAGTTTTGATGCAAGACTCCAAGCCAATTGCCTACTTTAGTGAAAAGCTAAGTGGAGCAACATTGAACTACTCAACTTATGATAAAGAGCTATATGCCTTGGTGAGGGCGTTAGCTACATGGCAGCACTACTTGTGGCCTCGAGAATTTGTGGTCAAGACTGATCATGAGTCATTAAAATACTTGAAGAGCCAAGGTAAACTTAGTCGTAGGCATGCTAAATGGGTAGAGTTTATTGAAACTTTTCCTTATGTAATTGCTTACAAACAAGGAAAGGAGAATGTGGTTGCTGATGCACTCTCAAGAAGGTATGTTTTGATCTCTACTCTTACTTCAAAGTTATTGGGTTTTGACCAAATCAAGTTCCTCTATGCTAATGATTCTGATTTTGGTGAGATTTTTGCTGAATGTAAGTTAGGTCCTTTTGAGAAATTTAATCTTCAAGATGAATTTCTATTCAAGGAAAATAAATTATGTGTTCCTAACTGCTCGTTGCGTGAACTATTTGTTAGGGAAGCACATTGTGGAGGGCTAATGGGACATTTTGGTGTACCCAAAACACTGGAAATACTTTCTGAACATTTTTATTGGCCTAGCATGAGAAAGGATGTTGAAAAAGTGTGTTCTTATTGTCTTGAATGTAAACAGGCTAAGTCTAGAACATTGCCGCATGGTCTTTATACTCCTTTACCTGTTTCTAATTCCCCTTGGATTGATATTTCTATGGATTTCATATTGGGGCTGCCAAGGACTAAGTATGGTAAGGATAGTATATTTGTGGTAGTAGATAGATTTTCTAAAATGGCTCGTTTTATCCCATGTAAAAAGACTAATGATGCATCTCATGTGGCTGACTTGTTTGTAAAGGAAGTGGTTAAATTGCATGGAATACCTAGAACTATTGTTAGCGATAGGGATGCCAAGTTCTTAAGTCACTTTTGGAGAATTCTTTGGGGAAAGTTGGGAACTAAATTGCTATTTTCTACATCTTGTCACCCACAAACGGACGGGCAAACGGAAGTGGTTAATAGAACTTTAGGGAACATGTTGAGGGCTATTTTGAAAGGAAAGTTGACTTCTTGGGAAGATTACTTACCTATTGTAGAATTTGCTTATAATAGGACCTTCCATTCTTCTACTGGTAAGACTCCTTTTGAAATTGTATATGGATTCAACCCCCTTACCCCCCTTGATTTATTGCCTTTCCCTACTAATGATTTTGCTAATCTTGATGGTAAGAAGAAGGCTGATATGATGAAGAAAATTCATGAACAAACAAGGCTTGCAATTGAAAAGAAGAACAAGGAAGTTGCATTGCGAAGGAATAAGGGCAGAAAATATGTTGTTTTTAAACCTGGTGACTTGGTTTGGGTGCATATGCGAAAGGAAAGATTTCCTTCCAAAAGAAAGACCAAACTAGATCCTAGAGGAAGTGGGCCATACAAAGTCCTTGAAAGGATTGGAGACAATGCTTATAAACTTGATCTTCCTGGTGAGTTCCAAGTTAGTGCTACTTTTAATGTTTCTGATCTTTCCCATTTTGATGCAGATTTGAATTCGAGGACGAATTCTCTTCAAGAAGAGGGGAATGATAGCATCCAAGGAAGCTCTACTCCATTGAAGGACAAGGATGACGCTTTAGAAACTCCAAGGAGGCCCATAACAAGATCTCAAACCAAGGAGTTCAATGATAAGCTCAATGGGCTTCAATCGCTGATCCAAAGGTTTCTTATTGGGGAAGAAGAGCTCAAGCCCAAGGGAGAGGAATTGTCCAAATGCTACAATTATTTGGTGGCCCAAATTCAAGCCCAAGATGAGGAATTTTAAGGTCCAATTTCGTGCAAAAAAGGTCAAGAAGAGTCCAAGAATCAGCCACAACAAGAGTTGCTTTCTGCCCAAGTTTTGAGAGAAGACTAGTCAAACTTTCCAAGATTGTCAAGATTCTTTTCCTAGTTGGGATTTACCTTATTTATTTATTTATATATAGGTTATTAATATTTCCCTTAGTCTATTTATGGTCTCCTAAGTACCATTTAATGCTTTCCTAGAAGTACTAAATGTGTTCCTAGTTAGGTTACTTTATTTCCTTTCTAGAGTAGGATTCCTTGTAATTGTTTTTTTTAGGGTTTGGCTTCTTGGACGTTTTTCCCTTCTCCTATATATAGGAGTCCTTTTCATTCATTAAAGACAATTTAGATGGATATTAATAATATTTGAGAGAGTTCTTTGAACCTTTGTGACTTGTTCTTTGAGAATTTATCTTTAAACCTTTACTAGTTTCATAGTTTAAGGTATAAAGTAACTTCTTCTTGTGATATCTTTGGTTTCTTTTTGGTATTCTTTAGAAGGTGATTAGTTTCTACATACTAATTATTGTCTTTAGTTACTCATAAAGCGGTCAAGATCCGAATCTATCGTTTTGATTCGTTTTCTCAAGTAAAGGCGTTAGATTTCTTCCATAAATCTATACGTTGTTACTTGGATCTTTTCAAGGCCTTAGAACATCTAATCTTTGGAAATTCGTGGATCTTTCCTTCGAATTTCCCATATCAGAGCGGTTCTATCAAGATTCCGTTCTTGATAAATCTTGGGATTTCTTTTTAGAGCAAAAAAAATCAAAAAAAAACTGTAGCGTGAACAGTAGCGTCGTGAAAAAAAAAAAAAAAAAAAAAATTTTCGGTAGCGTGAACAGTAGCGTGAACAGAAAATAATAATAAAAAAAAGTTATAGCTTGCTCTCCAAGAAATTTGATTACTTGATACCCAAGAAAGTTTATTACTTGCCATTCTAGAAATCTTATTACTTGATCTCCAAGTTTTGCATTAATTTGTTTCCAAGCAAGAAGGTAGCAAGAAGAGGGGATTCTAGACCTTTAAGAATAAGAGGAATTTTTTTTTCTTGTTCTTATAATTCTAAAATAAGTCCTTTTTATTCGCGTTTTGTTTCAACTAAATCCTACTTGTTCTAGGACTAGTTCTTTACTTTCTTTTGTACCCCAAGATTCCATACTTTATTACTACGAACTTGATACACGTTTTGGTTTAATTATAAATCTACAAAAGTATTCTCGTTCAAAGGTGATTTTGAGTGGAAAAAGGCAAGTGTGGGTGAGTTTAAAAGAGGGTAAAAGCCATATTAAAAGTGTGATACTTGATCATTTATTCTTTTTTTTTTTAGATGTCTAATTCAGGTGGTGATGAGGAAAGGGCTCGTTTAGAAGCCGAGGTCAAAGGAAGGAACGACTTCACCCTTCAAGCTATGCACCAACAATTTGAGAGATGGACCCTTCAATTTCAAGAGATGAGGGATATGATTATCGAGCAGAATGACACCATAGCTGCAATTAGGAGGGAGAATAATGTTGTACCCCCAAATAATGTTAGACCCCAAGTTAGAAGGAATGTACCCCATATCCCTTTTGTAAATCCTGAATATGATAATGATGATTTTGATGTTGAATTTAATCTAGAAAGAAGAGATAGGAGGGGACAAAGAGGTAGAGTAGAAGATGATAATATAAATAGTATAAAGATGAAGATGCCATCTTTCAAGGGGACAAGGGATCCAGACTTGTACCTTGATTGGGAGAGACGAGTTGAAGCCATCTTTGATTGCCATAACTACTCTGAGGGTAAGAAAGTTAAACTTGCTGTTGTTGAGTTTTCTGATTATGCTGCTTCTTGGTGGAAAAAGCTTGCTAGGGACAGATTGCAAGAGGAGTTACCACCTATTGCTACGTGGGCAGAGATGAAGAGGGTAATGAGGAAGCGATTTATTCCATCATACTTCCAAAGAGATCTACAATCTCGCCTTCAACGCTTGAAGCAAGGCTCCATGTCGGTAGATGAGTACTTCAAAAGCATGGATATGGCTATGATCCAAGCTAACTGCATGGAGGAAGAAGAGGCTACAATAGCTAGATTTTTAAATGGTTTAAATACAGAAATAGCTAATGTAGTAGAGATACAACAATATGTAACTTTAGATGAGTTAGTTGATTTGTCTGTAAAAGTTGAAAAACAAATTGAGAAAAAGCAGCAAAATAACTCATGGAGAAGTCGACCAAACACTATCTCTAAGAAGCCATGGTCAACTCAAGAGGGGAAAGCTCCTTCCAAACCTCAAGATGATAGAGGTAAAGGTAAGGTTGAGGAGGGAGGTAAAACCTTTAATCCTAAATCTTCTAAACCTTCAAGTTCTATTCAATGTCACAAATGTCATGGAAGGGGGCATATGATGCATGAATGTCCAAGTAGAAGAAACATCCTACTTAGAGAGAATGGAGAATATGAGAGTGAAAAAAGTGAGGGGGAAGAAGAAGAGGGAGAAGGTGTAAGTGAGGAAGATGATTTGGAACTGCCTAATGATGGTATAATTGGGGTGGTTAGGAGAATTATGACTATCAATTTGGGTAGTGTTGATGAAGGGCAGAGAGAGAATTTGTTTCATACTAGGTGTGGGATAAAAGGGAAGACTTATTCTATGATTATTGATGGGGGAAGTTGTGCAAATGTGGTGAGTTCATACTTGGTGGATAAACTAGGAATTGCATGCATGAAGCGCTCTACCCCATATAGGCTCCAATGGTTGAATGATTGTGGAGAAGTAAAAGTAAACAAACAATGCATGATTTCATTCAATGTTGGTAGGTATGAAGATGAGATTCTTTGTGATGTAGTTCCAATGCAAGCATGTCATGTTTTACTTGGCCGACCTTGGCAGTATGATAGGGATACTACTCATCATGGGAGAAAGAATAGGTATAGTCTTCTGCATAATGGTAAGAAGTATACTCTTGCACCATTATCTCCTTCTCAAGTGTTTGAAGATCAAAAACGATTGAGGGAAACAATGGGAAAACAAAAGGGAGAGGTAAAAAGTGAGCTTGAGGGAAAAGAAAAAGGCCAAGAGATAGAAAAAAAAAGAGATGGCCGAGATAAAGAGAGAGAGGGCAGCGATCTAAGTAAAGAGGTAAAAGAGGGTGTGAGTAAAAAAATAAAATGTTTTGGTGAGAGGAAAGAGGCTAAGGAAAAGAAAAATGAGAGCCTTTATATAAAAGCCAAAGAGTGTTTGAATGCTAGGAGAGAGGGACTGCCCATAATACTACTTACTTACAAAGAAGTATTGATTAATTTTGAACAACTAACTCCTTTGCCAAATAGTGTTTCTTCTCTTTTGCAGAATTTTGAAGATGTTTTTCCTGATGACACTCCAAAGGGATTGCCACCTTTGAGAGGGATTGAGCACCAAATAGACTTTGTGCCTGGGTCTCAACTTCCTAATAGGCCTGCCTATAGGAGCAATCCTGAAGAGACCAAAGAATTACAACGGCAAGTTGAAGAATTGCTTGTAAAGGGATTTGTTCGAGAGAGTATGAGCCCATGCTCTGTTCCAGTCCTATTGGTCCCCAAAAAGGATGGAACATGGAGGATGTGTGTAGATTGTCGAGCCATCAACAAGATAACGGTAAAGTATCGCCATCCTATCCCTCGTCTTGATGACATGTTGGACCAACTGTATGGTTCCAAAATCTTTTCTAAAATTGATCTAAAGATTGGTTACCATCAGATTCGTATGAATCCTGGAGATGAATGGAAAACTGCTTTTAAGACCAAATATGGACTTTATGAGTGGTTAGTTATGCCCTTTGGCTTGACTAATGCACCAAGCACTTTTATGAGACTAATGAATCATGTTTTTAAAGATTTCCATGGAAAATTTATTGTGGTGTATTTTGATGACATCTTGATCTTTTCTCAAAATCTGGATGAACACCTAGAGCACTTAAAACAAGTTTTTAAAGTTCTTAGAAATCAGCGCTTATTTGCTAATCTCAAAAAGTGTACTTTCTGTGTGGATCGTGTGGTTTTCTTAGGTTTTGTGGTCAGTTCTAAGGGAGTTGAAGTAGATGATGAGAAAATCAAGGCAATAAAAGAATGGCCTAAACCTAATAGTGTAACTGAAGTTAGGAGTTTTCATGGACTTGCTAGTTTTTATAGGAGGTTTGTGCGAGACTTTAGCACCATTGCTGCTCCTTTAACTGAAGTTATTAAAAAAGATAGGGTTTTTACATGGGGAAAGGAACAAGATGATGCATTTAACTTGCTGAAGGATAAATTGTGTTCTGCGCCTCTTTTGCAATTGCCTGATTTTTCTAAGTCTTTTGAAGTTGAGTGTGATGCCTCTGGTAAGGGCATAGGTGCAGTTAGCATCCAAGGAAGCTCTACTCCATTGAAGGACAAGGATGACGCTTTAGAAACTCCAAGGAGGCCCATAACAAGATCTCAAACCAAGGAGTTCAATGATAAGCTCAATGGGCTTCAATCGCTGATCCAAAGGTTTCTTATTGGGGAAGAAGAGCTCAAGCCCAAGGGAGAGGAATTGTCCAAATGCTACAATTATTTGGTGGCCCAAATTCAAGCCCAAGATGAGGAATTTTAAGGTCCAATTTCGTGCAAAAAAGGTCAAGAAGAGTCCAAGAATCAGCCACAACAAGAGTTGCTTTCTGCCCAAGTTTTGAGAGAAGACTAGTCAAACTTTCCAAGATTGTCAAGATTCTTTTCCTAGTTGGGATTTACCTTATTTATTTATTTATATATAGGTTATTAATATTTTCCTTAGTCTATTTATGGTCTCCTAAGTACCATTTAATGCTTTCCTAGAAGTACTAAATTTGTTCCTAGTTAGGTTACTTTATTTCCTTTCTAGAGTAGGATTCCTTGTAATTGTTTTTTTTAGGGTTTGGCTTCTTGGACGTTTTTCCCTTCTCCTATATATAGGAGTCCTTTTCATTCATTAAAGACAATTTAGATTGATATTAATAATATTTGGGAGAGTTCTTTGAACCTTTGTGACTTGTTCTTTGAGAATTTATCTTTAAACCTTTACTAGTTTCATAGTTTAAGGTATAAAGTAACTTCTTCTTGTGATATCTTTGGTTTCTTTTTGGTATTCTTTAGAAGGTGATTAGTTTCTACATACTAATTATTGTCTTTAGTTACTCATAAAGCGGTCAAGATCCGAATCTATCGTTTTGATTCGTTTTCTCAAGTAAAGGCGTTAGATTTCTTCCATAAATCTATACGTTGTTACTTGGATCTTTTCAAGGCCTTAGAACATCTAATCTTTGGAAATTCGTGGATCTTTCCTTCGAATTTCCCATATCTTTATTTAGTTTTTTTGTTTCTTTTCTTTGTGCTTCCGCATTCTAATATTTAATTCTCTATTTGTGATCTCCCTTAACCTTGCTGTTATCAGATAAGATTAGAATATTTGAATGCTTGCTCTAATTCGAATGCCTTTGCCCGTATTGCTTTTAATGTTGAAATTCGTAATGTTATGCCTTAAAATTGATTAATTCTTGTGGGGTTGTGCTTGCATGTTGTTGGGTCTAGTCGGGTGAAGTCTAAGTAACCCGTAGTTGTGCCAAATGATATAATTTACCCAATGATAGAGCGGGTGAAGTCATTCTTAAGACGTCAAATGGTCAAATTTGGCAAAATCGGGAAAAGTCTGAGTATCCCAGGGTAATGGGTGTTATGGGTCTTGTTTTAATTTGAGTTGTGCATGCTTTGATTTTGTTTTCGGGGGTTGCGGGTTGAATTCGAGAAGTTAGGTTGAAAGTAGGCACGTTGGGTCGTTTGACGAGCTGGGTTGAGCTCGTCGAACCACTCGGTGGTTCGCCGACGGTCCCCATCTCGCCTTTAATTTCATGCTTTACTTGATGTTTGGCTCTGTAACTTTTGGCGAGAAGCTTGAGGTCACTGAAGGCACTCGGCGACTCGTCGAAAGTCTTCTTGATCGCCCTTTGTCTGCACCCTTGAATCCTTTTTGCACTGTAACTCTCGGCAGGCTAATCCTTGTTCTCTGAAAGCTGTCGGCGATTCGCCGAAAGGCCTTTCCATCGCCGACTTGTCAAATTTTTCTGAGACTTTAGAGCCAATCCTTTCAGCAAGCCCGATCTAGCTCGCCAAAGCGATTCGACGATTCGCCGACTGGTTCAACGAGTCTGTCTGCAATTATTTTTCTATACCTTTGATTGAAATGTTTCTAACTTTTTCCCGATGTTTTGCAGACATGGTTAGACAAAAGGTTGCAGGTAGAAACATGCCACCCCGAAAGAGGGCTAAGGGAATTAAACTCAATGAGGATGTAGCTGCATCCAGGGGCAAAGCTACCAAACTTCCCACAACTGGTGGGAAAGGAAAGGGTAAAGGCAAAGCACCTGCGTCACTGGAGGCCAGCTCTGACAGTGACGGCATCTATGACACTTACCTCACTACTTCTGAGAGTGAGGGTGAGCACCAGGAGCCCCAGATTGCAGCTTCTGATGATGATGAGCTTGTAGAAGCACATAGGGCAGAGCTGCGGTAAAAAATGATGAATAATCTGTCTAAGATCAGGACTCCTCCACCCTCCACTTCTTCTCCTCCAGTTCCAGAGCAGGCTGTAGTCCTAGCACCTCGTGTACAGGGTCCGCCTCCCAAGTCGTTGAACAGATTAAAGACTGAGGGGCTGAGGACAATCATAGAGGAGAAAAGGTTGTTTACTGATAGGGTAATTGACAGGTACCCAGAGATTATGAGTTGTTTGAAGGCTCATAAATTCCAGATCTTCACCAAGCCCCGTGACCCTTACATTCCTATACAACTTATGGTGACCTAGTTCAAAAAAGCAAGAAGAAGGCTAACGAGTTCAGACCGGTCAAATCGGTTGTGGTCCGGGGTAAGGAAGTTGAATGCAATAGTGAGTACATCAACACCGTAATTGACAGGGGATATGACTTTGAATACCCCAACCTAACTACTGTCACATCTTCATTAGATGAGCTTAAGGGCTGGTTGGCGCCACTCATTTCAGACACCACCCCGAGGTGGATAGAGGCAGGAGTCCCGATTGAGAAGAGGGACTTGAGTGTAGCTGCATGTTATTGGTTTGGATTCATCAGCAACTCTATTATTCCTTCCCAGAATGAGTCTGCTCTACGTCATCCTAAGGCGGCCTGCCTTGGGTCAATTATTTCTAGGAAGAGCATCGACTTGGGACTCATCATTGAGCAGGAGATGGCCATGAGGGCCAAGCAGAGACAAACCTCCTTGCCATTCCCAGTCCTGATCACGGAGCTGTGCCGGCGTGCTGGAGTACCCCAGGATGCTGCTAGAGATTTTGATGTTACCCCGCCCTCCTCCTGACATTTGGCGTATTGAGGCCGAGTATACTAGAGATGAGGCTGACAGGAGGAGGGCAGCTCCGGTGGACACATCTCCGGAGGTGGATATAGATTCGATACCTGCAAAGGCATCTTCGCCTACTTTGGCCTCCGAGCTTTCAAGTACTTCTGCCCCTTCTACTTCTTCACAGGTTTTGTGTACCTCCACCTCGTCCAAGCCAACCAAGATTACTCAGGCGATGATCCTAAAGATGGGGCATATGGCCCATTCAACTGACATGAGGGCGACCAGACTAGAGAGATTTGTTCCCTGGATTATTGAGGCCGCTATTTTAGTTACACTGACCCCCCTTCAGACTTCTATTGACACTCTCACCACGAGAGTTGAGGCTTGTGAGAGCATTCAGGGGGAGACCTCCAAGGTGACGGCTTTGAAAGTCGAAGTAGCTGGCCCTTCTGAGGTGATTCCGGGTACTAAGGCCCGAGACCAGAGCACTACTCCGGGCACTGATGCCCAAGTCCAGATTGATGCACCGGACACTAATGCCCAGACAGATGGAGTGACTGTGTAGACATGATCTTTTCTTTACCTCCCTCTCTGTCTTACTTTATTTTGACTTTTAGATATTTTTTATTGCATTTGAGGACAAATGACTTTATTTGTGGTGGGGTGAGGCCCACCTTTTGTGACTCTCTTATTTTGTGTATATATTTGGATTTTGAGCTATAATTGTGTGTTATACACTGTTTTTGCAGATGATTGAGCTTGTGGGTCCTTGTTTTAAATGATAAATGATTTTTGGACCCTTCTGAAAAAAATAAATTTTCCACCTCTTGTGTGTGTAAAATGTGACCGTTCTCTTGCAAATTTGAGAATCAGTTTTGATCAATACCGATGACTTGAATAGTTCTCATAATCGAACAAAAATGAATGTGCGGCTACTATGTGGCCAAATGAAGTTGCATAGACAATACGTGAACTTTTTGCATCTCGTTATGACTAGCCAAATATCGAATTGAGTCTCTTGTGATGAGCATTGCACACTAGCAAAAGTGTGGAGTCTTGTTTGACATTGGTGTCTATGCCTTGTGTGATGAGCTTACCGTGAACCATGTGTGATGACACCTAGAATTTGTCCCGTTGGTCCGATTGACTAAGTGATGCAATCTCTTGATATGATCTTAGGCAACTTTGAAGAGTGTGAAACAAATTGATATTATACCTCTTTTGTGGCCTACCCTGTGAGTGTGTGAACTGTAACATCTCGCAATTTGAAATAACTAGGAAGAAATTAATAATTGGAAATAGTCATTTTTGGAAAGAATGAAAATCTGAAAATTTTGTCAAGTTAGAATAAGTTGAGTTTTGGCCAACTTCAAACGGCCATAACTTCTAGCTCATGATGATTTAGAGGTACTTCCAGATATGGTAGGAAAGCTCTTGGAATGATCTTTCCAACTCCGATGAGTTTGCGCAATTTCGAGTTCGTATGAGTGAGTTATCCCCTTTGGAAGTTGGGTTGTTGGAATAAGGAAAGTCCAATCCAGATTTTGATAATTAAGGTAGGGTCTAATAAGAATTAGATCATTTTACGCTTTTACCAAAATACGCTAGGGCTTGGAGAAAAGAGAAAAGAAGAGGAGAAAGGAAAAGAGAAGCAAGATTCGTCAAGATCGTCGAGTTTTGCTTGTGGATTTCGTCGGGGGTGATCCCTACAAGGTATGTGAGATCACACAGCTGGGTTAGTTCACCCACGCACCAATCATGATTCAATTTCAGAGAAGTTATTAGATTTGAAAGTAGAGATCTTGAAGAAATTCGTTTGAATTCTTGTGAGTTGTGTTGTTGGAGTTTTCTTGAGATTGATTCATGTTTTTAGTTGTGTTTTTCGAGTAGAATCTGATGTATATTGAGGGTACAAATGATTCTAAGTGTTTGGGGAAAGAACCATTGAAGTTTAGAGGGTTTAGAGATGAAAAACGAGCAAGAAAAGTCGTCAAACACCTGGGGAAGAGAGTGGGACGTCGCAGCAGCCAGCACGCCCCAAAAGGGTTTCTAAAGTTTCACCCTTGGGGCACCGCACCAGCCAGCGAGCCCCAACTTGTTCTCTGAATTTTGAGGTCTGGCGCCCCGCGCCTCTCAGAGTGCCAGGGACGCCAGTTCTCCCCATTTGTTCCCCACCTTTTAGTACTTGTTCCTTAGCAATGTACCTATGTTTTCTAGTTGATTTCAACACTCTAAGGTACATCTAAACATCATGAAATCATCCATAAACATGAGATCATGAACCTTGAATCCATAATTCAATTCAAGGAAAGTTAAGATCAAAGTCAAGAGCAGTAAGAGTCAAGTCAAGAGAAGTTCTTAGAATTTTCCAAAAGTCTTTTTCAAATGTTTTAACTTGTATTAAGACTTAGAGTTCAAGTTGAGTAAACATTAAAAAGTAAAGTTTGAAGTTTATTTCTTCAAAAGTATATGAGGACTATGTATTCCCAAAGGGTTTAAAATGTTTTCACATTTAAACAAGAAAGGAAACCTCGATTTTCCAAAGAGTCTTCATGCTAGTTTTCAGAAAAGAGTAATCTCTTTCTTAATGAAGCAAGAGGGAAACTTTGATTTCCAAGATAGCCTTTGAGCTAAGTTTTTGAGCTCTAATCTCAAATCACAGAAAGAAGTATGTTTTTAAAATATAAGAGCTAATATCATATTTGTGGGAGTAGTATTGAGCACCGATATGGAGGAGAGTTCAGACAACTCACAGCCCCCATAAACCATGTAGCCATCATGGGTAGAAAAGAGTCATACTTTTTAGATGATTCTTTTAGTGCTTTTTAGCATAGACTAGTGGATCCACTTAGTAGTTCAGGTTCTATACCCTTGGCAAGGTATAGGATGACCCTGGCAGCGTGAGGCAAACCGTTGTATCATCACAATAGCTCTTACGTGATGGTTGTCGGTTAGAGAAACTCCCACAAAAGTATTTGTATTTTTAAATACACGGTTTATTTGTATTTTTACATACATCTCAGAGTTATATGTATCTTTGCATACACACAGAGTTGACATGTTTTAAACAACTTTTCTTTATATTACACTTGTTTTTAAACTGCTTTATATTGAAATGAGTTCAGTTATGTTGAGTTGAGTTGAGCCAAGTAAGTTCATCAGATTCCTTTCAAGCCTATGTTGTGTTTAGCATTCCAACTCGCATACTCGTACATTCAATGTACTGATGCCAGTTGGCTTGCATCTTATTATGATGCAAACACATGTAACTAGGATCGGCATTCCAGCGCATCGTTGATCCAGTTGAGCACTTCAGAGTCAGTTGGTGAGCCTCTTTGCATTTCAGAGGACTCTTTTTTATTGCTTTCAGTTCTTTTCAGTATTTCATTTGTTAGAGTGATCGGGGGTCCTGTCCCGACAGCCATCTCAGTTATTTTAGAGGCTTTATAGATAGTCAAATGTTAGTTCTTTAGTCTTTTCATTGTCATTATCTTATGTTAAGACTTAAGTTTGCCTTAATGGCCAAGTTGAATGTTCTATTATAACATTCCAGTTTATTACATAGACTTGTCTTTGTTGAATTAAGTCTTCCGCTGAGTAAGTAAGCTAGACCAAGGGTTCGCTTAAGGCCATCAATGGTTCTCGAGTGCCAGTCCCGCCCAAGGTGTAGGCTCGGGGTGTGACATGAACCCTTTTTGAACAACCTTTGAGCCTTAACCTTTTTCTTGGAAGAAACTTGATAAAATTGTGAACTTTCTTGATCCATTACCCATAATCCTCAGGATTTGTGGTTTGTGTGAATAGTCAACTTAGGCCAAAAGTGTGGTGAAAAGAAAAGGTAAATCAAGAAGTGCAAGAAAGTCCCTTTGACCCATGGTTTTGAGAAAAATGGAATCCCTCCATACAAAAAAAAAAGAGAAAAAGAAGAAAAGAATGAAAAAGTTGTGAAATAAAGTTGTGAAAATACAAAGAAAATGGGGTTTCTAACAATACATGGAAAGTGAATAGTGGGATGACTTTTGAGCACGAATGAGAATGATGAAGAAAAGGAAAGGAAGTGTTGTTCGCACCACATTTCATGAGGATAGAAGACACTAAGCCTAAATGACCATACCTATGCACTCAGTCCCGTTACAAGCCTTTAAAAGACCTTTTTTTTTTTAATCTTGAGTGAGCTGAAGCAAGTGTTAATTGGAAAATACGGGCAAACCTATGGGTGAAATCATGCATTGTGTTCATCTTTGTGAGTGTGAGCATTGCATTTGATTCCAGAGCTTTAAATTATGAACCATTGTGTGTGAAAATGAAATCATTCTTTGTGTGAGGGCATTTAAGTACCTTTGTTGAGCTTGAACTTGCATTTGAAGCAAGTATTGTGAGCTTGAGATTCTTTGATAATGGTGAGTCACAATTTGAGTGCACAATTTGAGTAAAGTTTAAGTTGGGGGTGTTGATGAGTCCACAATTTGGACTCATTCAGGGCTTTATTTTAATAGATTTAGTGTTCTCAAATGCATATTTTGTGCCAATAACTAATATAAATCCTTGAATTTCAGGTATTTGGATTGAGGAACAAAGCATGGACACTAATGAGCAAAAAGAAACAAGGCAACTGAAAAGACGAAGAAAAGAAGGCCTGAGGATTGCCTAATCCATTGGGCGAATCACCGAATGGCTGATGTCTCGCCTAATCTTCTAGTGTGCCAAGACCTGAAGGAGAAAATCAAGTAGGCGATCGAAAGGAGTAGTCGACGAGTCACCGAACGGTTCCGCGATGTAGTACCATACCGCCCAAAGTTACAAAGCTTGAAGATGCTGAATGCCAAAGCAAAAAGGCGATGAAATTGACCAAAGGGCGGATCGCCGATCCCGACTTACTGTGCCGAATGGTCCGTTGCATCACATTTTTTGACAACTATAAATACATTTTTAAATTCTTAGTTAGTATGTAGTTTAGAATCTAACATTCAGTTTTCAAGTTGAGAGCTTAGAACTAAGTTTTTTTTGGAGACAAAATATTTCCTTAGCTTTAAAGATTTGAAGATTTCCATTTCTGAGAAATTGGAAGTGGGTATTGAAGATTCTTCATCTTAGACCTTTGTAAAGACAATATCAATCCTACCCAGTTGATGGAAACACAATTTGGTTACGATTTTTACCTTTTTATGATGTCTAGCTAAAACTCCAATTCTTGGGTATGATTATGGGTTGATATAATTGCTGGGTATTGTTAATTGATAGTTTAATTGTTGTTTAAAGGTATTTTCGTTCAGTAATTGTGGTTGAATTTAATGGGTTGTAGTTGCAAATACAATCTTAACTTCGTGTTTTTGGCTTGCTCAAGAGAGGTTTTAAAACCAAAATTATTGAATCGATGGTCTGTGGGTATTGGGTTGTCATGAGTTCAGCTCGAGAGAGTGAACCCTAAACTCTTTTCCACACATTCAGCTCGAGAGAGTGAATGGATTTAAAGCGAAGGTTGTGCTTAATTGCTGCTTATTGGTATTCAAGAGAAATCAATTTGATTCGCGGAAAATTGTCGAGAGAAAGTTTATCTCCACTAAAGTCTAGCTTAATCACTGATTCACAGTTGTTTACTATTAATTGCAATTACCCGGTTGTCTATCTTAGCTCATAATCCTATCACATACCAAGAATCCCGTCTCAATAATTGTTATTTTCGTGTTATTCGCTGTTTTAGTTGATAATTGAAACCAACCCCCTCTGATATTTGACACTTGTGTCACCTATAATTTAAACCATGTTTTTATTCGTAAATGTTTTTAGCTATGATTGAGTTGAGCATATTCTTACTTGCATATTGATTCTCAATTACGAACCACTCCCTTGGGACTCGATCCCAACTCACTAGTTGGGTTATATTACTATTTTACGATCGTTGGCACTTAGTATTTGATGAAGTGTCTTGATATGTGAAATCAGTAAGTCATGCCCTTGTAGACTACAATGTGTGCAATACTTTGGAAGGTAATCATATTGGATTCTTTGCCACTTTGATCTCACTGCTCCTGTTTCTTCTTCCACACAGTTTATCTGAATTCTCTTAGGCAAATACTTGAGTAAATTGACTTCCACCTTTATCCGTGCGCAACTAGGTCTTGTTTGATTGTTTGTGGCTTTGTCAATGACTAATGGCTTTCCCACTGCATTAGCTAGAGAGAATAAAGACTCTTTGTCAAACAGATTTGTTGGCAACCCTAGAAACGATATCCATGCAATTGCAATAGTTATTTCCTCCGCTGGGTTGAACCAAGGATCCCACTTCAAAAATCGCAATGGATAATATCTGTTTCTCACTCGTAATTCCCAAGCTTTGGCCATCAATGTTGCATAGTCTTCCAAGAGTGATAATCTGATCAATATATGCCTGTCTTCTAGGTATCCAATGTTGCATGGTCCTTTGATCTCCAATTGAATTGGTATTGTCTTCCTCAATTCAATTGGAGATTTTGCCTTACAGTTAACTTTTCAAACTCCTTCTTGGTCCAAGTTATCGTTGGTTCTCCATGCAATAAAGTAATGAGTTTTATCTCCACAGTCTCTTCAAATTGTTGTGCCCTACTCTCGCATAATTGAGAGTAGTAGTGTTAGTGTTGGAAACTGGAATGGTGGTGGGCAGACCATTCCCTGGAGAGGATTGGCTGCCGGCCATTCTATATATTGAGAAGATTCAGTGAAAATTAGGGTTGGAAAAAAAAAATCGTCAAATAAAAAAATAATTAAAAATTAGGCATACTAATTAACATGATTTGTGGATATGTAGAGAAGAAAAAAACTTGTCAAGTTCTCAAATACTAGAAAAAACTAGTATTTGGGCCAAGTTATAATATTTGGAAATTTTAAAAAATTCAAAAATTACCTCAATTTTTTATATTTTATAAAAAATACTCATCATTTATTAATTCCAACTAATATTTTTACTATCTCCTCCGGAAAAGTTTGAGTTCTAATTTGAGTGATAAAATTGAGAAAAAATAATAATTTGTGTTTAATGGGTTATAATTATAACTGAACCAATGAAAAATTTGAGTATTCGATTAATGTATTGTCTTGCATATATTGTTATTTGTTGTTGTTGATTAGGGGTGTACATGACCGGATTGGTTCGGGTTTTTCAATTATCAAACCAAACCATTTGTGTCTGATTTTTAAATCTATAAACCAAACCAAACCAATAAAACTCAGGTTTTTCAACCTCAGATTTTTTTGGATTTTTCGGATTTTTGGGGTTTTTCGGGTTTTTCCGGTAAAGTATTCATACAAACATATAATTTACTTGTACTTCAAATATTTCTTTAGTCCTACCAAAATACAACTATCTAAGGTGTTTCTTAAGAAAATAACACAAAATATGATATGAGTAATGACACTAAAATATCCAACAAAAAAATAATAATAATGAGATCGCATAAAACAAATATTGCAAATTAACAAGTCATAATGAAAATGATCATAATTTAAAAGTACTAAATCATGCTAAAATAAGTTTAATAAGTATTAGTTACATGACTAAATATTAAAGGAAATTAAAATTAGATTATGTATTTGAATTGTCTAAACCAATGTAAAATCAAAGAACAAATATTCAATATTATTGTCATTCTTAGTGTTGAATTGATTTTCTTTTTTGCATTAGTATTAATTTGATTTTGATTTAAGCTTTATTATAATTATCAACATCTGTGGACTATAATCTTTATTGAACCATTCAGAATTCTAAGTTTCAAACTTGAAATAGTATATTAAAAGATAAAAACTATGAAAAAGTATAAGAAATAATTAAAAATTATATCAAAGTAAATATTTTTATGTATAACATAAAATTTTAAAATTATATATATAATGTCGGGTTGGTTTGGTCTCGGGTTTTTTTTTTAGTTAAAATCAAACCAACCCAAATATAGTCGGATTTTTTTCAATACCAAACCAAGTCAAACCAACCACTAGTCGGCTTTTTTTTCTCGGTTTGCGGTTTGGTTCGAATTTCGATTCAGTTTTGTACACCCCTATTGTTGATTATTATTAATTATATTATAAGGTTATTTTTTAATAGAACATATTCATTATAAAATGATAATACAAATTTATAGGTATTTTTAATAATTTTTAGAATTAAATCATATTTTTTGAAATAGAAAAATATTTTTAGAAAAATTTGGGGCCAAACACATGGTGAAACTTCACCCAAATATTATTTGCCAAGAATATTTGAGAATGTGGGTCCAACACCAGCTAAATTGGAATGAGGTCCCTAATTTTATTTTTTTGTTTTGCAAATCGTGCATGTTTCAACGAGTTTGGGATATGCAATGTGAAGATTTTGTTGGTATAAATATCTAAATTTGGGATATGCAATGTGAGAATTGCTCTTTTTTAAAAACAAAATAAATAAATATTCGGTTGTTTTAATTTATGTGATATAATTGAAATTTTAAGATTCTAAATTTTAAATTTCAATAGTGAATTTGGACATAGAAATTTTAGAGATAGACTTGATATATTTGGAAATTGTGTAATAGATATTATAAATCGCAATAATATAATTAACAACTTAAAATATTTAAAAGACATATAAAAATATATGATAAAAGAAAACTCGATTGACTCTCAAAATTTCAAGACGTAGAAGTAATTAGAAGATGTTTGTTGCAAGGAAGTTTACCATGGAGAGAACTTTCTTATGGTTATATATATGTCAAAAGATTAATTGCATGTCCTTTATTTGATGTTTGTTTTGTTTTTCTTCTCTTTGTATCTATGGTCTATACATTTATATAGATATCAAGAACAAAATAACTTGAAAAAATTACAAGTACTTTGTTGGAAAATACTTGAAAATTTTCATAATTTGAGGCATGTTAAATACGTTTATCCTGTAACTAAATTTCATCAGTGAAGATATGTTTTCTAGGATTCGATAGCTTTTTTTTTTAATTAGTATAAATTAGGAACAAAAATAATAAAGATACAATAGAAGATTATTTCCTTTTTTTTTACCATAGCATTCAAAAGAAAAGGACTAAGTTACCTATTAATTATTATATTGTAAGGTTAATTTAAATATAATATTTGTTTTGATTGTTACTTAAATTATTTTTCGTATTATGAAAAGTCTCATTTTATGTAACGAGCAATTTGGGGTGATGGCGTGGTTATCTTATTTTTTTCTTCTAATTTTATCTTTGTTCATTATATCTAATAATCCTATTTTATTATTTATTTTATATTTTTATATTATATGTAGCCTATTTTTCTTACACGTTTGTCCCTCAATTTTTATTTTATTTTGGAAGAGTACTATTATATAACTTGAGGATAAGTATAAGAGGGAGGTTTGACCTTACCTCAACATGTAACACAGCAATAAAATTTTATCTTTAACAAAAGGAGGGTTAAGAAATTAAAATCTACAAACTATTGCAACAAAAGATTGATGTTTGTTTATTTTTCTTCACTTTCCTTTTTTGGTGTATTAACTACTTTGATGCTCGTAGTCCTTTTCTTTTCCTTTTCATTATTTGTTTTGTTTGGGGTGTCAATGTTGTAATTTAACTTTAGTTTATTTTATAAAATTTTGGCCCAATAGGGTCATTTGATTATTTTTTTAAAATATATTTATATAGAAATTTATATAAAAAAAAAACTTGGGAAAAGTACAAGCACTTTGTTGGAACTTTTGAAAATGACATTGTCCTTTTAAGTATATTTCATTCGTGAAGATATGTTGTTCTTTCAGTATAAATTAAGATAAAAAATAACAAAGATACAAATCGAAGAAAAAATAGCATAATAGAATAAAATATAGGAGAAATAATTTATTATTATTATTATATCATTTAAAAGAAAGGACTAGGTTACTGACCTTTTTCTTTTGGCATAAATTATGTACTCCCTCCGTCCCTAATTACTTATCCACTTTTGAATTGATACACTTATTAAGAAAACAATTATTGATATAGCGAGTTTACTATTTTACCCCTATTAATTATGAAGTAGATGAATTAAAAACTTAAGATTTTCAAGAAGTTCTACCTTTTTCAAAGTAATTAATTGAGGGTATAATAGATAAAAAAAAATTGTCCTTTTTTAATTTATCAAAATGAACAAGTAATTAAAGACAATTATAAAAGGAAAAATGGATAAGTAATTAGGAGCAGAAGGAGTAATACTTGTAGAATTTTTTTTTCTTGAAACTTGATTGAATTTTTGAAGTTTAAGAAACTTCGGGTTGACCATGGTCAACTTCATATCAAAACACTCCGCATTGGTGATTTGATGATTTCAATAGGTCTAAAATGTAATTTTTAGTTTATCTACATATTTAATTTGTTTTTTGCGAAATTCTGAACAAATTTCAAAGATTCATTAAATTTTTTTCAAAATCAGACAAATCTTATCAACTAGCAATTGGTGCTTGTACACTCTTTTTCGCAATCGTGAAGGGTCAACTATGATAGCAATAATAACTATATTTTCTGTGCTAGCAAATGATGTACCAATATTTCATTTGGACTAGTAAATTTATTTAGTTGACTAATTAAATTTTCTAATTTAATTATCAAACAATAAAAAAGTTAATCCATTAATAAAAATCGGAACACTTGTAAGTGTGTGATTCCCTTTCATTACTAAGTCGGTAGTTAATAGATTATTATTCATAACAACATAGAATTTAAATTCATTACCAAGAGTTGACAGATTCCATCTTGATAAAAAAATCACTCCTAATATTATTTTAACCATTTCTGCTGCTTATGGATACAAGTACAATAAATAACTTGTCAATTACATGATAATCTTTGATGAAAGAAAACTCTTACATCACATTCTTCAAGATAATATTTCTTGATGACAATCATGGTAATTCTTATTTTCATTTATATCTCCATGTATTATCTATGTATGAGACTTAGTTAATAAAATTAGCAAATCTTATTCAATAAAGACCATCACATACATATTTTGTGTTCATTTTCATAATATGACTAACAGAGATTGTGTATCCACAAATTTGGGCTGCCTATAATGTTTGTATATCTTAACATTAATATAAATAATTGTCTTACCTTCTATTTTCAACTAATATTAAATATTTTTTTATTTACATTTCTCTTTGAGCATGTTAAACTTGACATACTGTTCATTATATCTTTGTTGACTTTCATCAATGTTATTTTCTAATTATCAATTAAAAAGGAAATCATATTATCAAATATATCTTCTCTCTTGAACAAATATTTTCATAGCATAGGAAAATTCTTCCATTGTTATAAAACTAACATATTGTGTCCCTATAGCAAGTAGTGTACTTTGCTATTTCTCTTCCACATCTAACTTCTCGCATGTGTTGCTTGACTAATTAAGTACTCTTCGTGACAGAAGTATCTTGATAAAATTAGTGGTCTAAAGTTCAAAACTTTAGTGTTATTAATGTGTGTATAAAAAATCAGAATTACTGATTTCAATAAACTTTGCAGAAACACGAAGTAACCAAAGTTTAATAAACCAGTAAGAATAGATGAACAAAAATTAATTGACAAAACTAAAATCTGTAATAAACGTACCACAATCTGGAAAAAACAGAATCAAAAAAAGATCAAGCCTACTGAATGCATAGTGTCCCCTTAAGGAAATTATTCCCCTCTAGTATCCGAGGTTTGATTTGGAATATGTCCTCCCAAGATAGAATGATCTCAATCACCAGTGTATTGATACCCAAAACGCTAGTGTTAATGAACCACTCAACAACAGTAAAGTACACGAAGAAATTTTGTGCAGAAGAAGAAGAAGTAATCAGAAAAAATTCGTAAGGAATAAATCTGAAGAATCAATGTATTTATAGGCAAGAGGAACTAGTTCTGAAAGGTTGCAATCCTTTCAGAATCCACACGACCATTCATGAAAGTTTGCAACCTTTCAAACGGTCATGGCTGTTTCTGAAAGTTGCAACCTTTCAGAACAGTCACTGCGGAAAATTTAAATAAAATGGGAAAGATTTAAATAAAACGGATCGCGCGTGGATCCGAGTCGGGTCGGGTCAATTAACTAATTAATTGAATCGGTTAATTAACTAATTAAAACGTTGGCCATTTAATTTAATTTAATTAATTAACTAAAATAATTAAAACAAACTTTGTCCAAAAAATAATCTCTCGATCGATCATTTTTCCAATTCCAAATCCAAAGCCGAAGCCAAGCCGAGCGAGCGACGACGACGACGGCGCGTGGGGGGTCCCTCTTTCCAACCCTTTTAACAATTAATAGGAGTGTTTCTATATTTAAACTCTCCTATTTTTCTTTCGACCACCGATGAGGGAGAAATGTCTTTTCAATAAAGCATAAGAGGACTTTTCAAGTTCTCAACTTTTCAAGTTCCCAACTTTTTCCAAGTTCCTCTTTCATCTTCCCTCAATTTCCCATTAACTCTTGCTACATACCCAACAATCCCCCACATTAATGGGGAATGGTTATAACATAAGGAATGCACGGACGAGTGTGTACTTTACAAGCAAGAATCAATTGCATATGGATAAGTAGGTTTCCCCTTGGACTTTCCGTAGTGAACATATGTCGGATATACTCGGTCAATCGGTAGATGCGATATATTTGAACCGTCGAGCTTTGGTGTATACCTAGACAACCATATGTCACACAATTAACCCTTTACTGTTTATGGTTCTTACGGTTGTGTTCGTTTCAGCCATGAACACCTCCTGGTTTCATGAGTGTATAAAGAATAGACTTTTGACATAAAATTCTTTTTGAAGCGGCTTACACTTCACACTCACATAGGTGATTTCTAACCGTGTCATCTCGTAGATACACTATTTGGTCAAATCTGCCAAACTTAGCAAATCATTAAAAAATTTAAGCTTTATTAACTCATTAACAAGCCTTAAAGTCTTAACCTTGTTCCTGAACATTGTCTTCATCATAAGAATGGATTGAGTTGATTGACAATGTCGAACCGTCAGTCACAACTTTATTTTTCTCCTTGAATCTAGCTCTTGGGATCTCCAGTCTGCTAGATAGAGTTACCGCCCTACTGACTTGTCCTAAGCCGTAAACCCATTCCCTTAGATGATCTTTCAACTGCCTCTCTCACTAGGCCTTTCGTTAGTGGATCTGACACATTATCGCTTGACTTCATATAGTCAATTGTGATAATTCCACTAGAGAGGAGTTGTCTTACGGTATTATGTCTCCGTCGTATATGACGAGACTTCCCGTTGTACATAACGCTCCCTGCCCTACCTATTGCTGCTTGACTATCACAATGTATGCAAATTGGTCCCACAGGTTTAGGCCAGAATGGAATATCCTCTAAGAAATTTCGGAGCCATTCAGCTTCTTCACCGCCCTTATCTAAGGCAATGAATTCAGATTCCATTGTGGAGCGAGCGATACATGTCTGTTTGGATGATTTCCAAAAGACTGCTCCTCCACCAAGTGTAAACACATAACCACTTGTGGATTTTACTTCATTTGACCCGGTGATCCAATTTGCATCACTATATTCTTCAATCACGGCAGGATATTTATTATAATGCAAATCATAGTGTCGTGTATGCTTCAAATAACCCAACACACGTTTCATTGCCATCCAGTGAGTTTGATTCGGATTACTAGTGAACCAACTCAGTTTGCTAATAGCACATGCTATATCTGGTCGCGTACAATTCATAATATACATCAAACTTCCCAACACTCTGGCATATTCCAATTGAGAGTCACTTTCACCTACATTCTTTTGAAATGTAAAGCTTAAATCAATTGGAGTTTTGACAACATTGAAATTCAAGTACTTGAACTTATCCAATACTTCTCAATATAATGAGATTGAGATAATGCTAGTCCTTGAGGAGTTTTGAGAATCCTGATCCCTAAGATCAAATCAGCAACTCCTAAGTCCTTCATATCGAACTTGCTGGACAACATGCGCTTAGTAGCATTTATATTGTCAATATCTTTACTCATTATTAACATGTCATCAACATACAAACAAACAACGACTTCATGATTCGGAACGCTTTTAATGTAAACACACTTATCACATTCGTTAATCTTGAATCCATTTGTCAACATTGTTTGATCAAATTTAGCATGCCATTGTTTGGGTGCTTGCTTGAGTCCATAAAACGACTTCACAAGTCTGCACACTTTCTCTTCTTTACCAGGAACCACAAACCCTTCAGGTTGTTCCATGTAAATTTCTTCCTCCAACTCTCCATTTAAGAAGGCTGTCTTTACATCCATTTGATGGATTTTAAGATCATGAACTGCCGCTAGTGCTATTAACATTCTAATTGATGTTATCCTTGTTACTGGAGAGTATGTATCAAAGTAGTCCAGACCTTCCTTTTGTCTATATCCTTTGACTACAAGTCTAGCCTTATATTTGTCAATAGTCCCATCGGCTTTCATTTTCCTTTTAAAGATCCACTTTGATCCTAAAGGTTTATTTCCTGGAGGAAGATCAACCAATTCCCAAGTATGCTTACTTAAAATTGATTCGATCTCACTATTGACAGCTTCTTTCCACTAGATTGACTCAGATGACGACATAGCTGCTTTAAATGTTGGAGGCTCATTTTCAAGCAAAAATGCCACAAAATCTGGTCCGAAAGAAGTGGATTTCTGTTGGTGAGTACTACGCCTAGGATCTTCATTAGGTTGTGCATTTTCCTTTGATTCTTCCCGTGGTCGTTTAGATCTTTCACTTGTCGACTCACATTCAGTTTTATACGGATAAATGTGTTCAAAGAACTCAATGTTATCTGACTCAATTACCGTATTCACATGAATTTCAGGATTATCAGATTTGTGAACCAAAAACCGGCAGGCCTTACTGTTCACAGCATATCCAATAAATACATAATCCACTGTTTTGGGTCCAATTTTCACCCTCTTAGGTAAAGGAACTTCTACCTTGGCAAGACACCCCCACACTTTGAAATATTTCAAGTTGGGTTTCCTTCCTTTCCATAACTCATATGGAATTGATTGCGTTTTGCTACGGGGTACCCTATTGAGTATCTTGTTAGCCGTAAGGATGGCTTCTCCCCATAGATTTCTTGGTGAACCAGAACTGATTATTAAGGCATTCATCATTTCCTTTAATGTTCTGTTCTTCCGTTCAGCCAAACCATTTGACTGCGGTGTATAGGGTGCAGTGGTTTGATGGATAATATCATATTCCAAACATATCTCAGCAAAAAGAGACTCGTATTCTCCACCCCTATCACTTCGAATCATTTTTATCTTTAGATTCAATTGATTTTCCACTTCATTTTTGTATTGCTTAAATGCATCAATTGCTTCATCCTTACTATTAAGCAAATATACATAACAAAATCGAGTGCAATCGTCAATAAAAGTTATAAAATACTTTTTCCCACCACGAGATGGTGTCGACTTCATATCGCATATATCTGTGTGAATTAAGTCTAAAGGTTTTGAATTTCTTTCAACAGACTTATAAGGATGTTTAACAAACTTACTTTCCACACAAATTTCGCATTTTGATTTATCGCATTTAAAATCAGGCAATACTTCTAAAGTAACCAATTTCCGTAAGGCTTTGTAATTTACATGTCCCAAACGGGCATGCCATAAATCATTTGACTCCAATAAGTAAACAGAAGCAGAATTCTTATTAATACTGTCAACAACCATTACATTCAGTTTGAAGAGACCCTCAGTGAGGTAGCCTTTTCCTAAGAACACTCATTCTTACTTATTACAGCTTTGTCACTAACTAGGACACACTTGAACCCGTTTTTAACGAGCAGTGCAGCAGAAACTAAATTCTTCCTAATAGTAGGAACGTGCAGAACGTTGTTCAGAGTCAACACCTTGCCGGATGTCATCTTCAACATTACTTTCCCAGTTCCTGCAATCCTTGTTGTTGCTGTGTTTCCCATGAACAAATCTTCATCAACCTCAGCAGGAGTGTATGTTGCAAAGGCTTCTTTCGCAGAGCAAATATGTCGAGTGGCACCTGAGTCGAGAAACCACTCCTTGGGATTTCCAACTAAGTTGCACTCTGAGATCATTGCACACAGGTCATCTGCATCTTCCATCTCTTCCACGATGTTTGCTTGACTTTTGCCTTTGCCTTTGTCTTTGTCTTTGTCCTTTCTTGGAGCACGATAGTCAGAAGACTTGTGACCAGCCTTACCACAATTGTAACAGTTGCCCTTGAACTTTTTCTTGGCCTGTTCTGACTTCTGTCCGTTGGACTTCTTTCTCTTCTTGTCTTTGGTAGGAGCTTCTTCAACAATATTAACTCCAATTACTGTTGAACTCTTACGAGACTTCTTTTCGGCGGTTTTGTTATCTTCCTCAATCTTGAGCCGAATCATAAGATCTTCAAGCTTTATTTCTTTACGTTTGTGCTTTTAAATAATTCTTGAAGTCATTCCACGAAGGAGGTAACTTCTCGATCATTGCAACCACTTGAAACACTTCATTTACTACCATATCTTCAGCAATCAGATCATGGAAAATAAGTTGAAGTTCCTGCACTTGTGATCCAACAATTTTACTATCTGACATTTTATAGTCTAAAAACTTTGCGACCACAAACTTTTTCAAGCATGCATCTTCTGTCTTATATTTCTTCTCAAGTGCATCCCACAATTCTTTTGAAGTTGTCATTGCACTATAGACATTATATAAGTCATCTTCTAACGCACTCAAAATGTAGCCCTTACATAGGAAGTCTGCCTGTTTCCATGCTTCAATAATCATGATTTTTTCTCTGTCTGGCATTTCAGCAGAAGGCACTGGAGTTACTTCATTGGTAAATTTCTGCAGACCAAGAGTGGTAAGCCAGAAAAATACCCGTTGCTGCCATCCTTTGAAATTCACACCAGAGAATTTTCCCGGTTTCTCTGCTGGTGGTATATCAGTTCGGGTTGGTGCAGCAACAGCCACCGTAACATTGTCATTAGCCATTTTAGAATCTGTAACAAACATAAATTGATACAAATGACTCAGTAAGCAATAACTTAAGTTGCAAACTTAACAAGAGTATAAAACCACGAAGGTTTTTCTCTCCACCAGAAACACAGATTAAAAAGTATAAAATAATTTCCTTAAGATTGTTAGATTATTATTAATCTGTGTATAAAAAAATCAGACTTACTGATTTCAATAAACTTTGCAGAAACACGAAGTAACCAAAGTTTAATAAACCAGTAAGAATAGATGAACATAAATTAATTGACAAAACTAAAATCTGTAATAAACATACCACAATCTGGAAAAAACAGAATCAGAAAAAGATCAAGCCCACTGAATGCACAGTGTCCCCTTAAGGAAATTATTCCCCTCTAGTATCCGAGGTTTGATTTGGAATATGTCCTCCCAGGATAGAATGATCTCAATCACCAGTGTATTGATACCCAAAACGCTAGTGTCAGTGAACCACTCAACAACAGTAAAGTACACGAAGAAATTTTGTGCAGAAGAAAAAGAAGAAATCAGAAAAATTCGTAAGGAATAAATCTGAAGAATCAATGTATTTATAGGCAAGAGGAACTGGTTCCGAAAGGTTGCAATCCTTTCAGAATCCACACGACCATTTTCAAACGGTCATGGCTGTTTCTGAAAGTTGCAACCTTTCAGAACAGTCACTGCGGGAAATTTAAATAAAACGGGAAAGATTTAAATAAAATGGGTCGCGCGTGGATCCGAGTCGGGTCGGGTCAATTAACTAATTAATTGAATCGGTTAATTAACTAATTAAAACGTTGGCCATTTAATTAATTAAATAAAATAATTAAAACAAACTTTGTTCAAAAAATAATCTCTCGATCGATCATTTTTCCAAAGCCAAAGCTGAAGGCGCGAGGGGGGTCCCTCTTTCCAACCCTTTTAACAATTAATAGGAGTGTTTCTATATTTAAACTCTCCTATTTTTCTTTCCACCACCGATGAGGGACAAATGTCTTTTCAATAAAGCATAAGAGGACTTTTCAAGTTCCAACTTTTTCCAAGTTTCTCTTTCATCTTCCCTCAATTTCCCATTAACTCTTGCTACATACCCAACATTTAGTATATACACAAAATTGAGTGGTCTTTTATTTTTTCATAATTGTTATTTTAGTGTAGTATTTTTAAAAAGACATAAAGCATTTATGTAATATTTGTAAATTTATATGGAAAAATCAAGCTCATGCTCTATAGCAACAAAATAATTTCAGATAAATACCCCTTACTAATTCCAATTAATAACCCATAATCGATATTTTTCCCAACTAATTATAATTAATATCCCCTAACCTATATTTCACCCAACTATAACTTACAGGCCGCGAGTTTCCTTCCTTCAATAATTTAGAGCAACAATACATCCGTTCTAACGTTGATGTAATAATAATAGAATCTACTTTCAATTATGAAAATTTAATCATACATATCTCAAATCAACTCAAAAATGTTGTTTTTGAAAACATGGAGATCAAATATGCAATTGCACATGGATTCTTGTCATTAAAAGTATCTTATGATGTGGGCGTAAGCGCCTATATTAAGTTGAAGAAGAAGAAACCTGAAATTACTTTCTATCCACCGGTGATTACCTATAATCACACATCAATCGAAATAAGTGCACCAATGATTGATTGTTATAATTCTTGCAAAAATAAATATATCATATAATAGTAATAACACTGATGACGCTGATACTTTTGTTATTGAAGATATGCATTTGACAAACATAATTACAGATATCTAAGCTATTTAAGTTTATCAAATCTAAAATAACTAATGCACTTTAGTCAGTAGCGTAACTAGAAATTTTACAGAGGGTGTCCAAGCGTAATACAAGCAACTTTTTTAAACAAATAGATAATCCATATTTTTTTTGAAATTAGACCATGTATTATTGTAATTGCCTTTTTTTTAAAAACTAATTGGATGCATCAAAATTTTAAAATTAAAATGCATAATATTTAGTTCTAATGAATTCATATCTAATTGTAATAACCCGGTCGGTCATTTTTGAAAAGTTTTGTAAATTTACCATTTTTCCCCTCCCGTGATCGACCTCGAGTCATTTTTTATTGAGTTTGAAAGGTTGGTTTTGAACTTTGAGTTAAAAGTTGAGAATTTGGTAAGTTTGTGAATTTTAAAGGTTAAGTTGTTAAAAAAGTGGTTTTTTTGGGTCTTTTGGAGTTTCAAGTATTGGAATGGAATTTTGTCGATTTCAACGGTCCCAAAATGTAAAATTTGATCCATGATAGTTGTCGGCTTCAGATTCCGAGTCTTTTTGAGGATTTGAGGTCCTGAGTTGTGAAAATTTAGCCTTTGGGTTGACTTTGGTCAACAGTCGGGGTTTGGATGCTAGGATTGTGGTTCCAAGAGTTTTGTTGGATTCAAGGGATGATTTTACGACTAGGTGAGGTCTTGATTGATTTTTGAGAGGTCCCGTCTTGTTTAACCCTTTTTAGGAGTGAGGTAGTTTCTTGTGATTTTCACGGATGTCGAATTAAGGAGACCTCATATTCGTATTTTGACGGTTACATTGAGTCCGGAACGTCAAGTATAATTGATTTGCATATGTGGTTTGTGTGTACGGGGTTTCAAATGAATCTTGAGCGTCCTTTCGATGTTTTGAGAGTTGATTGTATTTCGTTGGTGTTTGCAGGCCTCACTTTTGCGAAGGCTGGTCGCTTTAGCGAGCTTCACAAAAGCGAAGGAGGCTTTGCTTAAGTGAGACCCGCATTTTTAGCAGGGTTCGCTTAGTCGCGTTTGCGACATCAGAGAGGGGTTTTGGCCTGCCATTTCAGGGTTTAAGGTTCATTTCACCATTTTTGAGTTTTGGGAGATTTGGAGTGGTGATTTGGACCATATTTTCGAGAGAAATCTTTTGGATTGTGTGACTTCGAAAGTGATTCGGAAGGGAAAGAATCAACTATTAGAGTGATTGTTGATTGATTAAAGGCAAGTGGTTTCCTAAACCT
The DNA here is from genome assembly GCF_900185275.1 of Solanum verrucosum. Classification (NCBI taxonomy): domain Eukaryota; kingdom Viridiplantae; phylum Streptophyta; class Magnoliopsida; order Solanales; family Solanaceae; genus Solanum; species Solanum verrucosum. The sequence continues at coordinate 488,444 of NW_026020299.1, read as the reverse complement.
TGTATTCTAATTGAATTCATATGCTTCCTTTGTTGCTTGTGTGTTCGGAGTAATGGAAATGAGGTCCACTTGTTACATTTAAATGAACAAAAAGAGGTTGAAATGAAAAAGACTATGTGTTGAACATGATGATGTGATTTAACTTAATGTAACCCTTATTGATTGAATGATGATATGCTTGAAAGCATGATTGTGTAATTGTTGTCTCTTCTATGTGGTGTGATATTGCTTGCGTGCATTGATCATTGAGCATCGTGATGAGACATATGATGGTTAGGAGGTCGAGGTCTTTGCCGGCGAGAGTGTAATTTGGCTGAGGTCATTACCAGCGAGTGATAATATGAGTTTTAGTGTCTTGGGAGCTTTTGAACTTTGAATGGTCATTTTTTATTAGAAGTTCAGAAAGACGGTCTCAATATAATTCTGACGGTTTCATCAGCTCCGCATGTGCAATTTTAGACTAGGGACATGGTTGGTTCGCGCCCTGACACTTCTTGTATGAGTTTGTGCCATTAGGCATTTTAACTTTGAAGCTTAGGTCAAGGTTGACTTCGGTCAACATTCTTGGTAAACATGCTAAGATGAGAATTTTGTCAGAACGGTTAGCTCTGGAATTTTGAGTTTGATCTAGAATGACCTTTCGTGCAGTTCCTTAGGCTTTCGGTCTCATAGTGAGCCTTCTTGTGGTTTTTAGCTTAAAATAGAAATTGGGTGTGAGATCCACTTTTTATCGAAACGACCTCAAATTCGGAGGGTCTTTCCACGAAGTTTAGAATTTTAACAGTTGTTAATTGGTGCATGTACATCCTTCTTTGTGATCGTGAAGGATTGACTGCCTTTAATATGAGTTTTAATGTGATTTACCAGGAAATCTTTTATATAACTAATTCGGAAACTTGAAATATTTGCCTATTTTAACTTAAAGAAAGGCGATACAAAAAATCTTGACTTTGATTATAAAGAAAAGAAGTTGGAAATAATTCGAACAAGTGGTGAGCATAAAATTAACTGAGATTAAAGAAAATTATTCCATAATTGAAAGTTTGAAACAAAATTATTAGTTTACCTATTGATCACTGAAGAACAGAAGAAAGACTAGTATAAAAAAGAGAGAATTTTCATATCTAGAAGAGAGAGAAATGTACAATACTTGAACTGAAAGGAATGAATGAATTAACTATAAGTTGTTCCTTATATACAATTTCTACACTAATCATCTACTGACAGTTGTACGTCTTCTAACTACTTAATTGAACTGACTAACAACTAACAGAGTTTGTTACATAACTAACTTTTGCTAAACCACATTTAAGCTTAGCTAAGTCACAACTCCAGTTTCATCACTCCCCCTCAAGCTGGCAGGTACAAAAACATTCAAAATGCCCAACTTGGATACTAAGTATTCATGTTGTGCTCTAAACAACCCTTTAGTCATAATGTCTGTTTGTTGCTCCTGTGTTGTTAGGTATAATGGTTTGATCAGTCCCTTTTGAATCTTTTCTCTTATAAAATGACAATCTATCTCAATATGTTTAGTCCTTTCGTGATATACTAGATTTGCAGCTAGCTGCAATGTTGCTTTGCTGTCAACAAACAGGTCTACTGGCATTTTCTGTTCTTCTCCCAACTCCTTGAATAATGCTGCAAGCCAAACCAGTTCTGATACAGTGGAGGCCATACTCCTGTACTCTGATTCTGCTGAACTTCTGGATATGGTTGCCTGCTTTTTTGATCTCCATGATATCAAGGAATCTCCATGCTTTATCACAAAACCTGTTACAGATCTCCTTGTGTTTGGGTATGCTGCCCAATCTGCATCACAATATGCTACCAGCTTGTTTTCTTTCTTGTTGCTCATCAGTATTCCCACAGCAGGTCCCTTTTCACATATCTGACAACTTTAATAGCTGCTTCCATATGAGACTTCTTTAGATTCTATAAAAACTGACTTAATGTTTGCACTGCAAAGCTGATATCTGGCTTGTCATTGTTAAGTACAACAATCTCCCAATCAACCTCTGGTAGGATCATATATCTGTTAAGGTGTGATCACCTGTCACTCCCCCTGCCTTGTCTACTTCTGTTGTTGTTCGTTTCATATTAGGATCCAATGGTGTCCAGGATGGTTTGGCACCAGTTAATCCCAATTCTTCTATCATTTCTAGAGCATACTTCCTCTGATTCATTAGAATCCCTTTGGATGATATGCTGAATTCAATTCCTAAGAAAAACCTCAGCTGTCCAAGGTCTTTAATCTTCAACTTGGCATGTAATTCTTCCTTGGTCTGTTCAATCAACCTTAGGTCATTACCAGCTACTAACATATCATCAACATATACCAATACAACTACAATATGCTCATTGTGCCTTTTGGTAAATAGAGAATGATCCAAGCTGCTCTGTATGAGACCATAATGTACGAATGCATTAGTAAGCTTAACATTCTACTGTCTACTGGCTTGTTTAAGGCCATACAAGGATTTGACTAGCCTGCATACCATCCCTGGCGAGAAAATCCTTCAGGGAGGGTCATATACACTTCATCAAATAAGTCACTTTGCAAGAAAGCATTATAAACATCTAGTTGATGGATATGTCATCCAGAAGCTGCAACAATGGACAATACACTTCACACAGTAACAATCTTAACAACTGGAGAAAAAGTGTCTTGATAGTCCAGACCAGCCTTTTTGGTTATATCCCTTTGCAACTAGTCTTGCCTTATACCTCTCTATATCCCCATTTGCCTTGAACTTCACCTTATACACCCATCGACAACCTATGGGAACCTTCCTATGAGGCAAAGCCACCAACTTCCAAGTATGATTATCCTTAAGAGCTTGTATCTCTTCCTGCATAGCCTTGATCCAGTTGGGTTCTTTGCGAGCTTCATGATAAGTTTGAGGCTTAGTAATGCAAGAAAAGGCTTTGATATAAGATTGATAAGGTTTCGATAAATGAGCATAACTCAGGTGTCTTGATAAGGGATAAAAAGTGGAGGCAGTAGCATTAACAACAAAGTCAGTCATCCAGCTTGGATGCTTCTTTGGTCTAGTAGAATGCCTAACATCTCCAGATGATGGAATAGGATCTGGAGGTGCAGTCACCACAATAGGAATTTCATGGTTTATAGGCACTTGGGGTTCTTGAATTGGTTGATCAACAGGTGCAGGTAGAGCAGCATCTTCATCAATACCTGGAGATATGTCTAAAAACGTAGGATGAGATAAGGATTGCGTCTTGAAAGGAAAAATGTCCTCATTAAAAACCATATCCCTGGAAATAAACAAAAAATTAGTTTCTAGGTTATACAGAACATAACCCTTCGATACTTCAGAATAACCCATGTGAACTGCAGGCACTGCCCGCCCTAGCTGTGAACTTATCTCCAGTTGGTAGTGTCTTTGCATAACACAAGCAGCCCATAGTCCTGAAATGATCACATGTTCCTTTGCATCCATGAAACATTTCAAAGGGTGTCTGTCCTTTCAAAGCTATTGAAGGAAGTCTATTCATCATATAGACAACACCTAAGACACAATGACCCCATAATTTGAATGGTATAGACCCTTGAAACCTAATAGCTCTTGCTAACTCCAAAATGTACCTATGCTTTCTCTCAACCACCCCATTCTGTTGTGGGGTGTTAACACATGAATTTTGATGTATAATACCATAAGACTTGAACAAATTATCACATTCAGAGTTGACAAATTCTGTTCCATTATCTGACCTCATCTTTTTGACTGTCTTACCAAATTGAGTCGAAACAAGTTTGATAAAGTCTCTCAAAACAACTACAACATCACTTTTGAGTTTCAATAAGAAACTCCAAGTCATACGAGAGTAGTCATCCACAATTGTTAAGAAGAGTTTATTTCCATCAAAAGTAGGTACATGAAATGGTCCCCATACATCCAAATGTAGTAAATCAAAAACTGTGACAAATCTAGTATTACTGTCAGGAAAAAGAAGTCTAGATTGTTTAGCTAATGGACAAATTTCACATGTATTGAGCACTTGTTTACATTCATCATGATTAAAATTGAATAACTGCTTCATAGCTCCAACAGATGCATGACCCAACCTTCTATGCCAAAGCAAAATGCCTACCTTATTCTTAGTAGCTAACAGTCCTCTAACTGGATGTTCATTATTGTCTGTTGATCCTTTATGATTCAACAAGTAAAGTCCATCATTCTCTTCACCAATCTCCAACACCTTCCCACTTGAGAGGTCCTGGAATATACAGAAATTTGGGATAAAGCTGACTGAGCATTGTAACTCTTTAGTTAATCTTGAAACAGATAATAGATTGAATCTAAAATCTGCAATATAGAGGACATTTTTCAATGTTTTTCCATCTATGATCTCGCAACTACCTATGTGAGAAACATCTACTGTATCTCCATTTGGCAGATATACCTTCTTATCCTTAATAGCTATCCCCTTATTTGTAGTGTTTAACATTTCTTTATGAGAAATCATGTGATTGCTTGCTCCAATATCAATTATCCACTATTTCCTACATGCATTCAAGCTAGGAACAAATGAATTACCTACACTAGGAGTTCCACTAGCAACAACAGTCTTATGAGAAGTAAAAAACTCACCTCCCATATTGGCTGAATCAGAGAGACAGTTCATGTTTGAACTTTCACCAACAGTGTCCTTGTCCACTAACCTCCTGAATTGATTGTAATGATGGTGATTATCCATGTGTTGCATCATCTGATTATATTTATTGTGAGAGTAAGAAGAAGACCCTGTTCCTTTGTTCCAATCATCAGAGTATCTTCCAGAATTCCCCCTTTCACTGTGTGAATCAGATAACATCATACTTTTACCCTGACTGGTTACATCTCTACAGTTGTGAACACAAACAGATCTATTTTGTCCAGTTTCAGAATGAGCCCCATCATCAATCTTCCCAGCATGAGCTTGACTCCTTTGATCACCTCCTCGTGGATCAGGAGTATTAGGATTCCCAACTTTCTTCCTAAACTTGAAATCTGGTGGATATCCTATCAGTTTGTAACAATTTCCCCTAGCATGTCCCATTTTCTTACAATAGTCACATTGAACATTCCAATCCTTTCTGAATTTGTGAGAAGGAGCATTTCTTCTAGCTATCAAAGCAACAACATCCATGTGCATCATTGGACCAACAACATGAGTCATACTCCTTTAACTCTCACGTGCAATCATCATCGAATAAGCCTGGTTCACAGAAAGCAGTGGAATTAACATCAAAATTTGTCCTCGAGCTTGCTCATAAGATTCATTAAGTCCCATCTAAAACTGCATTAGCTTTTGCCTGGTCATGAACTCCATGAAATCTCTAGATTTCTCACAAGCACATCTAGGAAAAGGGGCTAGACAATCAAACTCAGCCCAAAGTAATCGCAGACGAATGAAATACTCAGATATGGTACTTGTCCCCTGATTTGCAGTAACAATCTCCCTATGTAACTGAAAAATCCTTGATCCACCAGCCTTGTCAAATCTCTCCTTGAGATCTTTCCATACATCACAAGTATCAGAAGAGTAAACAATTCCACTTAGTAACTCCTTCGAAACACAGTTCATTATCCACGAAAGAACAATTGCATTACACCGTTCCCATAGATCTACTAAATTTGGACCAAAACCTTCCTTCCTGCACTTTCCGTCGATCAATCCCAACTTGTTCCTACCAAGTATGGCTATCTTCATCGAATGGCTCCATACATAATAGTTTTCTGATCCAGTCAATTGAATAGTGATCAAAACCACTCCAGAAGTATCTGATGAACTGAGATACAGAGGATGATTATGACCTAATTTCTCCGGCAATTCATTATCTACTACAATCGACATAACTCTTCCTTACAAGTTCTCGAAAAACCACTATCAATGGCTGAAAAGCTCTGATACCATATTAGTTTACCTAATGATCACTGAAGAACAGAAAAAAGACTAGTATAGAAAAGAGAGAATCTTCATATCTGGAAGAGAGAAAAATGTACAATACATGAACTGAAAGGAATGAATGAATTAACTACAAGTTGTTCCTTATATACAATTTCTACACTAATCATCTACTGACAGTTGTACGTCTTCTAACTACTTAATTGAACTGACTAACAACTAACAGAGTTTGTTACATAACTAACTTTTGCTAAACCACATTTAAGCTTAGCTAAGTCACAGCTCCAGTTTCATAAAAAATAAATGAGACTTCATGAAAATACAACAACTTCAATGGGAATTCAGTTAGAGTTGCAACAAATAAAATTCATACACTAATTTAAAAATTGCAATGAAAATGAAGCAATTAGATGCATTAATATATTCGAAATAGTAACTGATTAAAGTAAGAGACTAAGTTAGAAAAAAAACCTGGTTAGCGAATTTAGGTCTTGACCACTTAAAATACTAGCCTCCCTTTCACTTTGACGAGGTTGACTTGAAGACGAAATCGGGATTGAGCCCAATTTGAAAATGTAAGGGAGAATAGGAGTCTACGATTCGAAGAAATTCATGTACAATAGGATTAAAAGGAGACTTTGCAAACTAATTAAGCAAATTAACTGATGCAACACCAGTAACCTAATATTAACTTGTAAAGATGGATTAAACTTTGAGCAAATTTTCAAAACTGAAATAATGATCCAAGAGCTAATCCCGGAAAATGAGAAATAATCAAACTTGAATTATCCTAAACCAAGCATGCTTAAAGAAAGACTAAGCTAAGGTAAATCTGAAATTGATTCAATAACTAATGAACATTATCATAGGTGGGAGTTTAACCCCTTCTTAGCAAACCAAAACACAACAACATATCTGGTGAACATATCCAGTGAAATCCCACTAAATGGGGTCTGGGGAGGGAGGGTAGAGTGTACGCAGACTAATATCACTACCTCGTGAAGATAGAGAGGTCATTTCCGAAAGACCATCGGCTCAAGTATATCAAACTCAAGTAGATGAAAAAGAAAACAATGAAGAAAACCTATCATTAATAAGAAACAAAAGAACTCAAAATAAATAAAGGTTATATACCTTAACAGTAGCAAACAAAGGAACAAAGATGTCAATTTTCACAACAATTGATTGACACTTAATCAACCCTTTAACAAGATAAAGTTAGAACAAAGTGATGACTTCAAGCAAGCTGGTGGTCAGGCATATTCAAATAGGACAGTAGGAGGAAACATTAAGGCCATAATCTCCAAGTATTCATACAACTATTGCCCTTTTAGCGGAAACATATCATAGTTACACCTCGATTAAAACCTTAGACTGTGACAAACATTTAAAAGGAAAGAGAACTTGATTTAAGACAAACCATACTATTTAATCATAGTTCAAGCCTTAGTTAATCAATCACTGGATAGGATAAAACAAACTATTTGTTGGAAATCAGCAAGGAATCATTTAAACGAGAAAAACAAAGGTAAAACTGATGACAGTAGATCAAAGCAGCACACATTCAGGACTCTATAAATTTCTAACTCCAACAGATTTCAAAACGAGTAATAAACAGTCAAATGCAAACAGAATGGTGAGAACACAAAACATTCTTTAAAGGGACTGGCTAAAACAGTAGCAAATGGGAATTCATAGCAATAGAAAAAAATTATAAATCTATACCCAAAACGATAGGTAGCCGGACAAAGTTTAAAGCTACTATACTAGCATATTAGAATACTCACAAGATAGATGACTAACACTTTCTTATTCTTTTAGACAGTGAATCAGATGACACTCGCAAAAGAGAAAATAGTGTCTTTAAAAATCTTGGCATCAAAATTATATAAGGCAACAACAACTTCACAGTAAGGGAGATCTGACGATAGACAAGCACGTCTCAATTTTTCAACATTTTATTAATATGTCTAGGTAATTGGCACATATGTTAAAAACATGCTGAATGACACATGTAAGTATTCTATCACTAGACACAATCCAAGAGGAAACAAAACTTATCATACAGATAAAAACATGCAGAGATAGGCCACTGTATGGAAACAAATATGCTATTAAAATATATCCTGATGAACAACTACCTAAAGATACCTAAGTGACGGAGCCATTAGAAGGAAGGGAAACAATCAAAAACAGCACAGATTATCATTTGTATATGCATTTCTTTTAGCAAGTAAGCAAAGCAATTAAAGAGGAGCTGATAAAATATATCACTAATTTACTCTTAATGCACAGCTGGCCAGATTACTTAGATGAACAACTACTTTCTAACCTTAGATTCAACATCCCGAGATCACATCCAGATTTTTTTGAAGTGAGATAGCAAGATAGAATGAATGAGTGGATAAACCAAAGCATAGAGAAGTATAAGATTTAAAACAGCCATGAACTCAAGACAAACTTCAATCTGAAATCTAAACTTAAACTGGAATAAAATTATATTTTTTAGGAATTACATAATTGTGAACCTTAAATAAATTGAAATAGATTCTCATCAAAACAAACAACTTTTGATTATGAGTCAAGTAAACATCAAACTTCCACCTAAAAGAGATATTTTTAGATATTAGAACAGAAGAGGAAAAGAGTTGTAACAAAGGATAAAGCAGGTGCTATTGTGCAGCAGTGAAGCATTTTATCAATGAGAAACGCTAAATACTTACAAAAATCTCTAAGCATACATGAAGCTAAATTGATTAAGGATTAAAATTAACAATTCTACCTAAGATTACAAGCATAAAGGCTTAAACATCATAAACATGAATACAAAGAAATATCGAATATGAATTGAAAACTAGACAGTCAAAGCAAAATCTAGAATTTTTTTTTGCTAATACACAAATTCAACGTATAGCAAACTAAAAATTGAGATAATAATACCCTTTTAGAATCAGCTTTCTGGGACCTGGCCACTACGATCACAAACTGAATAAACATGTCTTGCCCCACACAAAGTCACGAACATTTAAATAAACATGTTTTACACTCCTTGTGTCATCCTTATAATTATCCTCTGCATTCCCCATCAAAACAATAAATCGAAGACATACCCTCCACCACGAGCAACTCAAACAGCCAAAAGGGAACTTGAAACAGACTAAACGAGAAAAGTTTTCTCCAAAACTAAGAATTCCCAATTTCAATGGCTGATGTATATATAGGGCCCATACCCATTATAGATAAACAAACATAAGGAAAGTTGAAATGCAGGAAAGGTTGAAATATTTGTTGCTTATTGTTAAAGTCAACAAATGCTGCAACAAACCAAAGCTCACTATTTCTTTTTCAACTAAAATCTTACCAAGAAATCTGCGTAGTTGCAAAGGTTGAAACTTTGGTGTTTTTTATGTTGTCATGGGTGACATCATTAGAAGTAGATTTCTCATATAAATAGAGAGCCCTTGCTCATTTCAAACACACCAAGTTAGAGAGAAAAAAAAATATTTGAGAGCAAAGTGAGGTATTCCATAGACTATATAAGAAAAATAGTCTGTGAAGAAAAATAAAGTGTGAGCGATATTTTAGTAAGGTGAAAATCAAAAGAGTGTTATTCCTTTTGAGTATGTAGTAGTCACTTTGAGTATTGTATTCGTGACTATACAGTGTAAAATTCTTTACTATAGTGATATTAGTTGTTCCTCTTGGCCCGTGACTTTTCCCTTATTTAAAAGGGTTTCCACGTTAAAATTTTTGTTGTCATTATTTTCCCATTTTATTTTTATTATTTTGACCATATATATTTTTGTGTTAGTCCGCGTTTTTCCAACAGACTGGTATTAGAGTCAAGGTTTTATCTGAGTATCTGTGGTTGCAGCACAGTCTGAACTTCTACATCAGAAAATATCTACTTTGGTTTGCAATAACTATATTTTTGGAGGATAAACAATGGAAGCCAACACAAGTAGAATAGTTACTTTGAATAGTGTTAATTATGACATTTGGAAGGGGAAATTTCTACTTCATGTCAAGAATTTTTACAAACCAATGTTTACCACTGTAAAGTCTGATAATAAAACAGATGAAGAGTGAAATATATTGCATAGGCAGGTTTGTGGATTCATTAGGCAATGGGTTGACGATAATGTGTTGAACCATATTTCTGGGAAGACACATGCTCGAACTCTATAAGAGCATGTTGAAAGTTTGTATGCTCGGAAGACTAGCAACAACAAAATATTTTTAATAAAGCAGATGTTGAGTTTAAAGTATCATGATGGTTCTCCGATGACAGACCATCTGAATAATTTTCAGGGAATCATGAATCAATTATCTGCTACATGCATCAAAGTTGATGAAGAAATTCAAGGCTTGCTTCTACTTGGTTCCCTACCAGACTCTTGGGAAAGTTTAGAACTAAATTGTCAAATTCTCCTCCGAATGGTGTGATCTCTGTGGATTCCACCAAGAGTAGTGTCTTGAACGAAGAAATGAGAAGAAAATCTCAAGGTTCTTCTTCGTCAAATGTCCTAATAATTGGCTCCAGGGGAGAAACAAAACTCGTGGTTCTCATAATAGAGAACAAAATAGGAGCAAATCCAGAGGAAGACTTAAGGATATTGAGTGCTATCATTGTGGCATGTAAGGGCACACAAAGAAGTTTTGCAGGAAGTTGAAGAGGGAGAACAAAAACAAAGAGGAAACTAAAGAAGATGACAGTGAAAATTGCCTAGCCACTGTCACCACCGAAGATCTTGTTATCGTCCTTGATGCGGATATGATAAATATTGCTTGTGATGGGTCAAGCTGGGTTGTGGACACTGATGCCGCATTTCACGTGACATCAAGGAAGGATTTTTTCTCTTCTTATACTCTTGGTGATTTTGGAACCTTGAGTATGGGTAATGACACTTTTTTCTAAGGTGGATGGTATTGGTACAATTTGTTTGGAAACTAGTGTTGAAACTAAACTAGTTTTGAACAATGTGAAACATGCTCCTAATGTTCGTCTGCACCTGATTTTGAATGATGAAGGATATGTTAGTACCAACGGTGATGGAAAATGAAAATTTATTGTCACGACCCGAGAGCACCCCCAAGTCGTAACATGCATACTCGACCTCTTGGAGGTCTAATACTAGCCCTTAGCAATCAATCATCACATTCGGTAATAAAAACCGTAAGGAATAAAAACACTTTTTATTACAAAATCTTTCATATGTAAAGAAGTAGAATTTCTAAGTCCGTGTACCATTTTAGACACGAATAGAACATCTTAGGGACACGGCCCTTTACAACAATAGAAAATATAAGTCTTATACAATGTCTAAATGGAAATACTAGAAAGATAACAACTATGTCCTCGAATATATGAGGACATACCAAGCTTCTTGAGAAGAGTCAATATCCCAAGCTTCCTCAAAAGATCTCCTCACTTTCCACCACCTACACTTGTAACAATAGAGAAATATGGAATTAGTACAATAAATACTAAGTATGATGACCATGCAAGAAAACATGCACAACGGACATTTACAAGGAATATATGCTTTTAAGACCTTCTTTAACAAACCTTTACAACCATAAGCATAAACCCACATTTCGAGTCACCATTCACAAATAAGACCATATTCACATCATTTACAACTCAATTAACACAAGTGTACAATACTTAAACAAGATAGCAAAGTAATTCCTTCATTACCATTTAAGCCTCTATCTCAAGTCACCTTAAGCCACACTTAAGTGAATAATGAAGTGACCGCCCATACAACCTCTTCATATACACCCAAGTGTTCCTAAGAGTTACCATAGACAAGGGTTTTATCATTACATTATAACATACTAAGTCAAGCATATAGGGGACAATCACATAATAGCCCTAAGGCTTAGGGAACTCACTTTAGCATCTTCTAAGCCTACTCGTGCCATGTGTAGATAGCATCTCATACTACTACCTACACGTTGTAGAACCTATCCAATACTACTAGAGTGCACATCCCATATGATGGAAATATGCCTTAACCGACATAGACCACACTAGCAAGGTATGGAATCCGGAGTCTATCCTACTCCGTGGAGGTTGTTCTACTTGCCAAGGGTAGAACTAAAAGCAACCCATGTTGGCACATGGTTTAAGAGATGTCCAATGATGTTCATTGTGCCTAATCTCATGCTCAACTAGGCCACCATCCTAACCACATCCACTCGGTGCTTAGCCTAGGTTTCCATAGAGTATTCAATCACATATGTACTAGAGAGGATTCCTTTTCTAGTTCAACCAACTCATAGTACCTCTTCCCAAGAAAGGCCCCATTTCTTAGTCATAGCCAATCTAGGTTCATAAGGATAGCTCATTTGACTTTCTTAGATAAGGATTCTCATGCCGTTCTGGCTCCATCCATCTTTAAGTCTATTATTTCACTCAAGAAGGGAACATCATCCTAAGTCTCATCCTTCAAGGTTATACATTTACTTAGGAAAGCTAGACTTATGAAAAAGGCACTATGCTAAGTCTACCATTCAAGTCTTGGCCTAGAATTCCTCTTTTAGCATTCATAGGAAGATCTCCATTACTAAGTCATAGCCCAACCAAACATTCATATATATAGTCAAGCTTTCATGACACAAGACAAAATACTCAAGTCTAGCATATGAGCTACAACATCATCTTATAAAGACTCATCATAGTCCATCATCACCACATATCACCATTTCAAGAGAAACACACTTTCACATTAGCATAATAACACTTTATACAATATCACATTAATACCATTAGAATATCTTCACATTATAGCTTCACACAAACTTTACATATAGCTTCACACAAACTTTACATATAGCTTCATATAGGACTTTACATATAGTCTCGTATAGGACTTTACATATAGCCTCATATATGTATAATAATATAACAATATAGTAACACTCATATAATGCCCTTCATGGCCTCAATTCACAATAATACAATATTCCAACATTATACAACAACTTCACCAATGCCTTCATGGCTACAATTCACAATAATACCACAGAAGAATAAGATATAACACTTCCACCAAAGGTGGATTCAACCTACCAACAACAATCAATTCAATAAAGAGAGTTCAAGCTTTCTTACCATAATCCAAACCCATAGCCAAAATTATCAAAATCCAAGCAATCACCAATACTTCACCCATAAGGCTTACCACCCTTAATTCACCCATTATCAACAATTAATCATGAATAAACATTAAACAACACAAGAGATATCAACACAATTCACTTTACACATAATTCCATCAACTTTGAATTTATAGAAATAGACCCACTTCATAGCAATTTTCAGGGTTTTATAGAAGACAAGGGTTCATGGAGTATTTCATTCAAAAACCACAAACAAACATCAATTAATCCATATCCAAACGTTTCAAATCATTTTCATGCAAGAACCCTTGATAGAATTCAAAAACAAGCTTTTAGTCACTTTTTGAAAACATTGTAAAATCCTTTGAAATTGACTCTAGGATGAAGATGAGTCCTAGATGAAGAGCCACCATACCTCACTTGAAGAAATCCCAACAAAATTTGGTGGAAGGAACCCTCAATTTGAAACCCTAGCTCTCCACCTTCTTCTTCCTTGAACTTGAGAGAACTCTAGAGAGAGAAAGTCTTTGGGAGTTTTAACTTGAAGAATGAATTCAAAAATACCTTTTAAAATACCTAAAATAAGTTAAAACAACCGACCCCACACTTTAAAAGACTTGGGGTGAATTTACCAATTTGTAAATTCACCCCCACTATGGCCGACTTAAATGACAGCAACACAGGTGCCAAACCACGGACCGTGGATAGATTGACGACCCCGTGCTGTGCATCTGTGGTTTGGTACTGTGGGGGGGCCAAATGGAGTTAAGCTCCAAAAAAACTAAGTGTTGGCCTACGGAGGCCATCCACGAACCGTGGATGTCCCTACGGGGCATGAACCCCATCCGTAGTTCACCACAAAGTGGTGAATCATTTCATTTGGGGCAGCCTTGGGGGTTGAACTTAGGTCCTTCTCAAGGACCCTTAGGGTGGTCCTTGGGGAGTCGTACCCAGACGTTTACCCCCTACACATGTCCAACTACACATTGGAACCACCTCCTTATGATTTCACCTTCAAAACGACACATCAATATAAATGACAACACACTAGAACACACTAGCACCAAAAGACTAGCTTCCGGACGTCATGGACGTCTCTTGACATTTGACCTCCAACACAACCAAACTGACCTCTAACACTATCTTTAAGCATTTATACAAGATTACCAACTAAATACCAACACACGAGGCTCTAGTTTCACGATTTCATTTTTAGGGTCGCTACACTTATTAAGGGTTCCTTGGTTGTGGTTCGTGGCAACAAATGTCGTGGTCTATACTGGACTACCACTTCTACTTATGTTGATATGGTGAATGCGGTTGAGAGCGATAACTCTTCAACGTTATGGCACAAGAGGCCTAATCAACAAGAAAGGACTTAATGTTCCAGCCAAGAAGAAATTATTGTCAAATTTCCAAAGTGCAAAATTAGAAAAGTGTGAGAACTGTTTGGCTGGTAAACAAAATAGAGTTTTCTTCAAGTCTAATCTTCCTTCGAGAAAGACATAGTTGCTTGAGTTGGTGCACTCTGATTTATGCGGTCCAATGAAGAAAAGGACATTGGGTGTGCACACTACTTTGTCACTTTTATTGATGACTACTCGAGAAAACTTTGGGTCTATGTCTTGAAGACTAAAGACTAAGTGTTAGGTGTCTTCAAGCAGTTTTGGGCTTTAGTTGAAAGAGAAACTGGAAAGGAATGAAACTGAAATGTATTCGTATTGATAATGGTGGTGAATATTGTGGACCATTTGACGTATACTGCAAGCATCAAGGTATTAGACACAAAAGACTCCTCCTAAGACTTCTCAGCTTAATGGTTTGACTGAGAGGATGAACAAGGAAAGAGTTAGATGTTTGCTTTCTGAAGCAAAGTTGTCGAACTCATTTTGGGGTGAGGCTTTATTGACCGCTGCACATGTTATTAATCTATCTCCTACTGTTGCTTTGCAAAGTGATGTTCCAAATAGAGTTTGGTATGGAAAGGATGTTTCCTATGATAATTTGAGAGTATTTGGTTGCAAAGCTTTTGTAGATGTGCCGAAAGATGAGAGGCCAAAGTCAGATGCCACGACAAGACGGTGCATCTTCATTGGATATGGCCTTGATGAATTTGGTTATAGGCATTATGATCCAATTGAGAAAAAACTCGTGAGAAGCCGTGATATAATTTTCATGGAGAATCAAACAATTGAAGATACAAAACGGTGAAGCTAGAATCTTCAAGTTTTGATGGCATAATTCATCTTGATGAAGTTCCTCACACAAGTATGCATGATGTTGTTGGGCTTGATGATCATGGTGACGCCCATAATCATGCCTCGGATCAACACGTTGATGTTGACAATAACAATGATGTTATTGATGATCCTTTTGCTCATGAAGTTGTGGACGAATCAAATATCCTGCTTAGGAGGTCCACAAGACAACGAGTTTCTTCCTCTCGTTATTCACCCAATGAGTATGTGTTACTCACTGACAGGGGAGAACTTGAATGTTATGAGGAGGCCATGGAAAGATGAGCACAAAGATCAATAGATTGAAGTCATGCAAGATGAGATGAAGTCTCTGCATGAGAACCACACTTATGAGTTGGTAAAATTGCCCAAGGGCATGAGAGCTTTGAAAAACAAATAGGTGTTCAAAGTTAAAGTTGAAGAACATAACTTGAAGCCTAGGTACAAAGCTAGATTGGTTGTTAAGGGATTTGGTCAAAGGAAGAGTCTTGACTTTGACGAAATATTTTCTCCTGTCGTTTTAAATGTCCTCCATTCGTACGGTTCTAGGTTTGGCTGCTAGTCTTAATTTAGAGGACGACTTTCCTTCACGGTGACCTAGAATAAGAGATTTATATAGAACAACCTGAGAGCTTCTACTCTCAAAGTAGAATAGAAGGTAAAGAAATTATTTTGTGCAAACTCAGAAAGAGTCTCTATGGCATAAAGCAAGCTCCTAGACGAAGACTTCATCAGATCATTGTGTATTTGTACAAAAAATTTCTGACGATGATTTTACTATCCTCTTGCTGTATGTGGATGGTATGTTGATTGTGGGCAAGAATACTTCCAAGATTGATGAATTAAAGAAAGAGTTGTGCAAGTCTTTTGCTATGAAAGACTTGGGTCATGCAAAACAAATTTTGGGCATGAGAATTACTGGTCTCACAGAAGAAGTACATTGAACGTGTACTAGAGCGCTTCAGTATGAAAAATGCTAAGCATGGTACACCTCTTGCTGGTCATATGAAATTGAGCAAGAAGATGTGTCCTACAGCTAGGGAGGAAAAAGAGAGCATGGCCAAAGTTTCATATTCCTCCGACGTCGAAAGTCTAATGTATCCAATGGTATGCACTAGACTTGATATTGCTCATGCAGTTGGTGTTGTCCGCATATTTCTCAACAATCTGGGAAAAGAGCAAATCATGGCAGTCAAAGTTGCAGAAGTGTGTTGCACTATGCAAATGCTGATATGACAGGTGACCTTGATAACACAAAATCCACAACTAGATATTTGTTTATTTTTTCAAGGGGAGCTATATCATGGCAGTCAAAGTTGCATAAGTGTGTTGCACTATCTACAACTGAATACATTGCGGCTACTGAAGCCGGTAAGGAGATGATATGGCTAAAGCCATTTCTTCAAGAACTAGGATTGCAACAGATAAAGAGTATGTTGTCTATTATGACAATCAGAGTGCAATAGACTTGAGCAAGAACTCCATGTACCATGCAAGGACAAAACACATCAACGTCAGATATCATTGGATTCGTGAGGAAGTGGAGAGTGAATCATTTCATGTCAAAAAAATCCACACAAGTGAAAATCCTGCAAATATGCTAACCAAGACAATACCGAAAGACAAGTTAGAGTTATGCAAAGAACTTGTCAGTATGAGCTCTCTCTAAAGAAAATGAATATGGTCTTCTTCCGGTGAATGGGTCTGGAGGGGGGAGATTTGTACGGTCCATACCCATTATAGATAAACATAAGGAAAGTTGAAATGCAGCAAAGGTTGAAATGTTTGTTGCTTATATTGTTAAAGTCAACAACTGTTGCTATAAACATTTCAACCTTTCCTGCATTTCATCTTTCCTTATGTTTATCTATAATGGGTATGGACCCTACAAATCTCCCCCTCCAGACCCATTCAATAGAAGAAGGCATCTTCATTTTCTTTAGAGAGAACTCATACAGACAAGTTCTTTGCATAACTCTAACTTGTCTTCCGATATTGTCTTAGCCAGCATATCTGCAGGATTTTCACATGTGTAGATCTTTTTGACATGAAATGATTCACTCTCCACTTCCTCACAAATCCAATGATATCTAACGTCGATGTGTTTTGTCCTTGCTCATTTCAAACACACCAAGTTAGAGAGAAAAAAAAAAATTGAGAGCAAAGTGAGGTATTCCATAGACTATATAAGAAAAATAGTCTGTGAAGAGAAATAGAGTGTGAGCGAAATTTTAGTAAGGTGGAAATCAAAAGAGTGTCATTCCTTTTGAGTGTGTAGTAGTCACTTTGAGTATTGTATTCGTGACTACACAGTGTAAAATTCTTTACTATAGTGACTACCCTTATTTAAAAGGATTTCCACGTAAAATTCTTGGTGTCATTATTTTTCCATTTTATTTCTATTATTTTGACCATATATATTTTTGTGTTAGTCTGCGTTTTTCCAACAGTATTACATAGATAACAAATAAAGCCTTTTAGGGTGCGGGAGATTTCAAGTTCCAAACCCAAAGAGCCGTTGCAGAGATGATCCAAATTCTGAAAGGACCGTTGGGAGAGGAGAGACTGGAGAGAACTCAAAATGTATACCCGTCCAAAGGTTGGAACAAAGTGATGACTTCTTGTAAGCTAGTGGTCAGGCATATTCAAATAGAGAACAGGACGAGCTTTACCAAGGTTGAACAAAGTAAAAAAATAAAAATCATGCCACCCAACATGTTTCATGAAACAGTAGAAGGAAACATAAAGGCCATAATCTCCAAGTATTCATATAACTATAGCCTTTTAGCAGAAACATATCATAGTTACACCTCGACTAAAATCTTAGACTGTGACAAACATTTAAAAGGAAAGAACTTGATTTAAGACAAACCATACATATTCTATGACCTATTTAATCATAGTTCAAGCCTTAGTTAATCAATCGTTGGATAGGATAAAACGAACTATTTACAGCAAGGAATCATTTAAACGAGAAGCACAAACGAAAAAACTGATGACAATAACTTAAACCAGCACACATGCAGGACTCTTTATGAAATTTCTATCTCCAATAGATTTCAAAATGAGTAGTAAAAATAGTTAAATGTAAACGAAATAGTGAGAACACAAAACATTCTTTCAAGGGATTGGTTAAAACAATAGCAAATGGGAATTCATAGCAATAGAAAAAAAATATTAAATCTATACCCTAAAGGATAGGTGACTACTATACTAGCATATTAGAATACTACAAGATAGATGACTAAGACTTTCTTATTTTTTAGACAGTGAATCAGATGACTCTTGCAAAAGAGAAAATAGTGTCTTTAAAAATCTTGGCATCAAAATTATATAAGGAAAGAGATAAACAAGCACGTCTCAATTTCTCAACATCTTATGAATATGTACAGGGAATTGTCTCATATGCTAAAAACATGCTGGATAGCACATGTAACTATTTTACCACAAGACACAATCCAAGAGGAAACAAAACTTATCATACAGATAAAAACATGCAGAGATAGGCAAATATGCTAATACATCACAAGAGTAGGCAATCATGCATTGCAACTTCTTCCTTACAGGCAAATTTGAATCAAAGAAAGGAGACGTAAAAAAAGAAAGGGGCGGATAGGGTGAAGACAACTTCGAAAATATAACCTACACTTGTATCGACTTAATTTTAACACAGTAGGAAATGAACAAACAAAATAATTAAATAAAATCAAGACCCAAACAACAACCTTTTCAAATTATTTCGACAAGACACCTAGGTGACGCCGTGACGGAGCCATTAGGGGAAACAATTAAAAACAGGACACATTAGTCATTTGTATATGTATTTCTTTTTGCAAGTACACTAATCAATTAAACAGGAGCTGATAAATTAATATAACACTCCAAATTCTAGGTTGAAACAATGGTGATCATAGATGGTTAAGCAAAATAAATCATGCCTGATAAATAAATTCATGATTCAAACAACAGACCAGATTACTTATAAACGATGAACAACTACTTTCTAGCCTTAGATTCAACATCACGAGATCACATCCAGATTTTTTTCGAAGTAAGATAGCAAGATATAATGAACGAGTGGATAAACCAAAGCTTAGACAAGTATAAGATTTCAAACTGCCATGAACTCGAGTCAAACTTCAATCTGAAATCTAAACTTAAAACCGAAACAAAATTATATTTTTTAGGAATTACATAGTTGTGAATCTTAAATAAATTGAAATAGATTCTCATCAAAACAAACAGCTTTTGATAAAGAGTCAAATAAACGTCAAACATCCAGCTAAAAGAGCTATTTTTAGATATTAGAACAGAAAGAGGTAAAGAGTTGTAACAAAGGATGAAGCAGGTGTTATCAATTAGAAAGGCTAAATTCTTACAATAATCTCTAAACATACTTGAAGCTAAATCGATTATGGATTAAAATTAACACTTCTACCTAAGACTGCGAGCATAAAGGCTTAAACATTATAAACAATGAATACACAAAGAAATATTGAATATGAATTGAAAACTAGACAGTCAGCAAAATCTAGAAAAAGAACTGCTAATACACAAATTCAACGTAAAGCAAACTAAAAATTGAGATAATAATATAATACCTTTTGGGACGACGAATCAAAGACAACAAACTCTCAACCACGAGCAACTCAATCAGCCAAAAGAGAACTCAAAACAGACTAGACGAGTCGAAGATAACAAACCCTCCACCACGAACAACTGAAACAGCCAAAAGAGAACTCGAAAAAGACTTGGACGAGAAAAGTTTTCTCCAGAGCTAAGTATCCCTAATTTCAATGGCTGATATATATGGACAATAAATAAAGCTATGTAGGGTGCCGGAGATATCAAATTTCAAACCGAAAGAGCCGTTGCAGAGACTAATTCCAAATTGTGAAAGGACCGTTGGAAGAGGAGAGAATGAAGAGTGACGAAGGAAAGGGAGAGGAGCGTGCGGTTTGAGTGATTTCGGGCCTAAATTAGTAGTCCAAATTTTGGCTAAGTGTTGGTTGTTCCAATTTAGAAGCAAAATCGAAGGACCGGTTCCTTGATATATTTTCATCCATAATTCGAATTCGTTGAATATAATAGGAGATGAATTGAAATAAACTAGGCCAGATTCTTGATGTGAACAAAGTAAAATAATTAGCTAATTTATTTAAAATAAAAATTAATTATATACTTACGATGTATTCTTTCCTAGTTGACACATCATGTTATCTTAAACTTCTTTTTAATAATAAACTCATTTATTGCATATCCATCATAATATATACTCTAGGAGGAAATAATGGGAAAAGTTCACAACTAAGCAAACATAGCCGCTAGTATATCTATTCAATCTTAATATACTTTAAAAACTGTAAAAGGGTCAAAAAATACTCTTAAACGGTTGAAAATTCAGTAAAAATGTCCTCTAATAGTTTGGTCACAAATATTCATATTGCTAATTTTTTTTGGGTTTAGATGTCATTTTTCAAATAAACATATTGTTTCTTCTCTTTTAAAACTCATTCTCTTTCTAATAATAATGTTATAACTTATCATTAGTTTTTGTATAAATAAAATCAGAGTAATTCATCAATAATTTTATTTTGATGACGATAAATTTATTTTTCTGATAAAATAGAAATATTTTTATTTCTCAATATTTTTAAATTGAAGAAGGACAAATTTGTTGATATGGCAATTGAATTTAAAGTTAAGATACAATAATCATAATGCATAATTCACAAACATTGTTACATTGCTTCAAATTCAAAATATGTTCAAAACATCATCAATGGGGGTTATTGTTGACCCTTTTTTTCATATTAACTTTAAAATCAGGAAATATATTAGCAAATGTTTATCCTATTGATGATGTGAAAATCAGGGAACACTCTGAGCTAAATTCTGGAGAAGAGCTAATTCATGTGAAAATACTACAATTACTAGCTATTCCTTTCAAATCTCCATAAGAATTCATGCAAAGTCATTTAAATAAATATAGAATCAAGTAGTAAGGGTTTCGCTTGCCCTTATGCCCTGCCCGACAAGTCTTCAATAAAATGGGCATTACTTTTTACTCAGTGCTCGAAATTAGGAAAACTTGGTGGTGTTGGAAAGAGGACTCAAAGACCTTTAATTTGATAGGTGATGGGCCACCTAATTCATTTTGTGCTGAGAGATATGATCGTTTGAAGTTGACACAAAATTTAAAAACTGGTGGGTGATACAGATCCCTAGACGGGTCATCCAAGTCACCACGGTCCGTCTAAGGTGACTATGGCCCAGGCAATCCTACATGGTTGTTCATGATGCCCTAATGGGTCGAGGACCCCTAAACGGCCCCATCTAGGGTGCCGTGAAGGGTCCTTGGTACATTTTGGGTTCGTGGACCTGCCCGTTTATCCTTTTTAGCCCTTTCTCAAAGTCCGAGGTGTTACTATATCTAATCCCCAAACGATCACCATGTGGTCTACAAGCATGCATCCAAGCAAACAAAATCAAGTGCCATGATAAACATAAGAGCAACAAGAACACCAAAGTAGAGGAGCTCTTAGGGCCATAAGAAGATCTAAAATTGAGTTTGGGTTACTTCTTAGGTGTCCATTAAAATCAGGGATCTCATCATTTGGATCATCCAAGAAAATAAGCATCTAGACTAAAAACTTTATGGCTGCAGAGTACAACACATACTAGTGGAAATATTATCATTGTTGAGAACTTCCACGGTAATTTAGACAGAGAAAAGGGACCCACTGATTAGAAAGACAACTGAATTGAAGTCCATGTTCTGGAAGATCCAACAGTTACATGCACAAAATGAACGTAACTGGTAAGTGGAAACCATACCACGCAGGAGAGATCACTCGAGATGCCAAACAAGATAAGATTGCAAAGTTCCCTGTTGTTGATGCCTGGTGATATCCAATACCTAGATTGTAGTGCAATCACCAAAATGGCAAGAAACATGGTCCACAAGAATGCACACCGAAAAAAAAACAACAAAATATCGTAATCTTATCCTCTTACTCCCACCATGTGGCCTACAAACATTCATCCAACCAAACTAAATCAATTGGTTGGCTAAGCGAAATAAGATAAGCGAAGTAGCGAGAACACAAAAAGTAGAGGAATGCCTTATAGGGCTATCAAAAGATCCACGATTGAGTTCGAATACACTTATCATGTGTTGTCCATAACCATGGAGATCTCATCAGTTGGATCACCAAAGAACATAAGCATCTGGATTATTAAATAATAAATATGGCTACAAAATACACACTTGTAAGGCAGTGTAGACAAGAGAGAAGGGAACCATTCTGATTAGGGAAGAAAACTGAATTGAAGATCTCAGTAATCATTAGAAACATCAATAGGGATGGCAATGGGGCATGGAGGTCGAGGGGAGGGGGGGTGGGGAGGTAATAGTATTTGCGGGGCAGGGGAGGGAGGGGCGGGGCAGGGCAGGTTAGAGCTTTTGCGGGGCAAGTACAAAATATTTTTGAAAAGAAACATATGGGGCGGGGCTGGTCAGCGGGTTGGGGATCTTTCTTTTGAAACATAAATTAAGGGTAGATGTGTTGAGAGTTTCAGTGAAACAAAGGAGGCAACTGGCATATCTAACAAAGTCTAGTTCAAAGAAAGTTTTGATTTTTCTAGAGGAATCAATTGTTTTAATGTATGTCATAAGTATCATTAACTCATAGTTAATTATTAATTTCACTATTTACATACATGTCTATTTGTGTTTGATCCTAAAACATGGCTCTATGCACAAACTAGAGGCTAAAGCAGTGAATTGATGATAATTAAGAATTTGTACGTATACATTAGAGAAGAATAAGAAATAAGATGCATTCCTCCCTGGTTCAGCAAACTTAAATAACTCTTGAATAATTATACACAATTATTAAACTCTATGTACAAAAGAAATGGCAAAGATGGAAGAGGACTTAAAAGTTAGTTCAGTTAATGACTATATATTCTACAATTTGTCTTAGAAATGAAGACACATATATTATTTCAATATTAACAGTAGATTGATAATTGTACATTACTTTTAAACAAAAATTACGCGGGTCTGGTTTATGTGGGGCAGGTTCATGTTGGGCGGAACAGAGCGGAGCATAAACAAAAAATTACGCTTTGCGGGTCGGGGTGGAGAGGGCCAAAGTCTTGGCGGGTTTGCCCCGCCCCACCCCATTGTCATCCCTAAGCATCAAGCAAAAAACCTTAACATGAAATTGACATACCATGCCGCTCCATGAAATTAGAATCTATGGATCTGTAAGAACCAGCGGCTGCAAGCACAGAAGGAATAGAACAGTAAGTGCAATGCTAGTGAACCAGGTACAACCTGGTAATTCATTAGAAATTCCAGACAAGATTGGGAACCGCCTTCATTCGAAGCTTGATAATCTCCAGATTGTAGTGCAAGCACCACATGACCAAGAAACAGGGTGCTAACTTGCACAATGATCTAATACGTAATGGCAAGGAAGATCTTTTACGCAGAAAAAAGAATATCTTTGTGATATATATAAATACATAAAGAGTGTACATGACCTGTCATACAAAGATGAGCAAGTTTTTCACTTGATCTGTTCTAGACTCAATGAATTGCAAAGACAGTTCAAATGGTGTTTATCAAGAAAAAAATTGTGCAGGAGCTCTCTTTTTATATTAAAGTTATACATAATAGCTCACAGTCTTAAGCAACTTGTCAAATGATTGGATATCTGAAAATAATATACATGTTTCAAGGAAAAAAGAGGAAGATAGGGGAGAGATCTCCAAAAATAAAAAGAGCACTTTATTCACCTAACAACAATTAGTCTGAAAATAGTAGTGATTATGGCTTGCAGATACTGCACCCAATAATGAACCAGAAATTGAATGAAAATGACCATGTACTGTAACCACCATTGACATGCAAAATTTTCAGTTAGAAGAGCACCACTTTGAATAGAGTGGTTCAGAAAAGATCATATTGATTAGAGAAGAGAACTAAACTGAATACCAGACACTCATAGGAGCTTGAACCAAATGAAACCTCAACATAAATCAACAAACAAAGGCTGCCCCATAAAAAGAAGAAATTAAATCATTAAGACCACAACTGCAAGCACAGAAAGAAGGACCAGTTAAGTGAAAAGCAAGCCACTGCAAACTGCTTGGGAAATCATGAGAAATGACGTAGATAATATTTAGAAATTCCCTTTTTCTCGAAGCACTAAAAAGATATCCAGATTGCAGTGCAAGCACCTAAACGACCAACTTATTGAACACTAACCTTTAAAATTTCCAAATCATTAATATTTCGAAACACCCTTTTTCTCGAAGGCAAACAATATCAAGATTACAGTGGAAACACCTAAACAACCAGCATACTGAACACTAACCTTTAAAATTTCCAACTTTAATCCTCCAATACAGTTCACGATGTAGGGTATATACATCCTTCCAACACACAAAACTCAAACTGATGTGATAAGCAAAAAGAAAATGGAAGCCACAAAGATGAGCAACAAGAACACAAAAGATAAATGAGCATTTTTACTGGGCTGTGAAAAGATCCAGAACTGAGGGAGTACATACCATATATCCACACCCATAAGAGGCCCTCACCAGTTGGATCATTGCAAAACATAACCATCTGGACTAAAAGCTGAAAATGCACTTGTGGAAAGAGTTATCGTAGTTGAAAACATCCATGTAATAACACTTTTGACAATGAAGTAAAGGACTCTTTATGTCCAGGGAAGAAAACTGAATCAAAGAGCTAGATACTAATACAAAGCCTGAACCAAGAAACTTCAACACTACGAGAAACGAGGCTACTCCATGAAAGGGAGACTTCGCTGATCTTGAAAGACCCAACAACAACAAGTACAAAAAGAAGTTAACAGTTTAAGTGCCAGAAGCCAAACCCATACCACATAGAACAGATCACTAGAGATGTCAGACCCAACAATTCCCCTGCCAGTGCCTAGTGATATCCAAATTGCAGTGCAAGCACAAGCACCAAAATGGAAAAAGAAATAGTGTGCACAAGGGAAGGACGAAACCATACTTCAAAATTACCAAATCCAATCCCCCTCACGGTCACCATGTGATCTACAAACATGCATCTAACCAAACATAATTAAGTGTCATGATAAACATAAGAAAATAGAAGCAGAGAAGATAAGTACCAAGAACTTCGAAGTAGAGGAGCCCTTGGGAATATTGAGTCTGGGTACTTCTCAGGTGTCCATAATAATCAGGGATCTCATCATTTGGATCATCCAAGAAAATAAGCATCTAGAGTAAAAACTTTCATGGCTGCAGCATACAATGCACACTAGTGGAACATATTATCATTGTTGAGAACCTCCACAAGAGAAAAGGGACCCACTGAATAGGAAGACAACAGAATTGAAGTCCATGCTCTGGAAGACCCAATGGTTACATGCACAAAAAGAACGTAACAGGTAAGTGGAAAACCATACCACGCAGGAAAGATCACTCGAGATGCCAAGCAAGATAAGATTGTAAAGTGAGCTGTACTGGAGGAATGGTCAATCCAATATCCAAATTGCAGTGTAAGCACCAAAATGGCCAACATGGTCCACAGGGATGCACACTGAAACCAAACTACAAAATTTCCAAATCTTATCCTCTTACTACCCATGTTGCCTAAAAAAATTCATCCAACCAAACTAAATAAACAGGTAGGCAAAATGAAATCAGAGAATGTAAGTAGCGAGAACATGAAAACTAGAGAACAGTGTTACAGGGCTATTAAAAGATCCACGACTGAGCTTGAATACACGTATCATGTGTTGTCCATAACCATGGAGATCTCAACAGTTGGATCACCAAAGAACATAAGCATCTGGACTATTAAAAAACATATATAGCAACAAAATACACACTAATGAAGCAGTGTTGATAAGGAAGAATGAAACCATACTGATTAGGGAAGAAAGCTGAATTGATGATCTCAATAATCATTAGAAGCATCGATCAAAAAACCTCACAAAATTGACATGGTTCTGTAAGACCCAGCAGAATCTATGGTTCTGTAAGACCCAGCAGCTGCTAGCAGAGAAATAATGGAACAGTCTTAAGTGCAAAGCTGGTGAAAATCATACCACCTAGGAATTCACCACGAAAGCCAGACAAGATTGAGAACCACCTTCTTTCGAAACCTGATAATCTCCAGATTGTAATGCAAGCACCAACATGGCCAAGAAAGAAGGTGCACAGAAATGCAAACTGGACACCAACCTTTAAAATCTTCCAAGTCATATTTCTCTCAACTGTCACCATACATACATCCAACAAACAAAATCAAGCAAGCATAATACAAGAAAAAAGATGCACAAATGATGAGTAGCGAGAACACCAAAAGAGACTACCATTTTACGAGGCTTTCAAAAGATCAAAAATTGAGTACTTGTCAGATGTCCATGAGACAATAACTATCAACCATCATGAATCTCATAATTGGATTATTGAAGAAAATAAGCATCTGGACTAAAAACTAAACATGACAGTAGAACAACACATACTTATATGAAAAAAAGAACTATTTTAGTTGAAAATGTCAAAACTCATAAAAGCTTGAGCCATGGAAACCTCAACATAAATGGACAAAGAAATCCGCGCCATGAAAAGAAAAATTCATTGTTCTGTAAGACCCAATGGTTGCAAGCACAAAAAGAAGGGTCAATTAAGTCCAAAAGCTGACGAAACCCATACCATCTAAGAAACCACTAGAGATACCACATAGACAAGATTTAAAACCCCCTTTTGTTGAAGCCCTGAGAACCAAAAAGAACAAGAGGGTACTGAGATGCCATACTGGATATCAAACTTTGAAATCTCCAAATCTTAACCTTTATTATTGTCACCAATAGTTTACACATCCATCCAAACAAAAGAAAACAAGTTGTGATAACTAAAAGAAGATGGAAACAGAGAATATATATAGCTAGAAGACCAAAAGTAGAGCAGCCTTTATGGTACTGTCAAGAGAAAAGATCCAGAATTGGCCGAGTACTTATCATGCGTCCATAGCCATAGAAAACCTCGTCAATTGGATCATCGAAGAACATAATGTCTGGATTAAATACTTCACGGCAGCAAAACACAACACACACTGGTGAAAAATATTATCTTAGCCGAGAAACTTCCATACAATAGTACTTTCTATAGTATAACAGGAGCCATAAGAGAAGAAAACTGAATCGAAAATATCGATACTCATAAAAGACTTGAACTATAGAAACCTCAACACAAACAGACAAACACGACCACTCCATGAAAATAATAATTCATTGCAATGTAACCAATGACTGCAAGAACAGAAGAAGGGAATAGTTAAGTGCATATCTGACGAACCCCAAACCACCTAAGTAATCATTAGAAATGCCATAGACGAGACTAAAAACACCCCTTTGTCAAAGATCAGACAATATCCAGATTTGAATTATCCAAATCTGAACGTCCAAAAAAACCAAAAGATGGCAAAGAATCACATATTGGTAAACCAAGCTTTGAAATTGCAAAATTTGAACGTCCAAAACAATGTCACCACATGGTCCATTCAACCAGAAATAACTTGTGTGATGACGAAAAATATATGGAAGCATAGGAGATAAGTACCTAGAAGAAAAAAAGTAAAAAAGTACTTTTCGCCACTATCATATGATCTAGAATTGGCTGAGTACTTATCAAGTGTACATAGTCATAGGAGATGTCATTAATTGGATCATCGAAGAACAAAGGCATCTGGACTTAAAACTTTATTGCAGCAGATTACACATTACGGTGAAAAATAATGTCGTATTTGAGAAACATCCATACAACAGTAGTTTTGACAAAGACAAAAGAGCCATTAGGAAACATATTTGAAACGAAATCTCAATATTCATAAAAGACTTTACTAAAAAAACCTCAACACAAACGGACAAACACAGCCGCTCCGTCAAAAGAATAATCCACTGCCTGTAACCAATGGGTGCAAGAATAGAAAGAAGGGAACAATTGAGAGAAAATCTAACGAACAGACCACCTTTGGTCAAAACTCAAATAACATCAAGATTGTCGTGCAAGCATAAAAAAAGACAAAAGGTGGCAGAGGATCACATGTTGGTTAACCAAGCTTTGAAATTTCCAAATCTAACGTCCATAACAGTTTCACCACATGGTCTACACATCCATCCAACCAAAAATAACTAATGTGATAACGAAAAAGAAATGGAAGTGGAGAAGATAAGTAGCTGCAATAATAAAAGTGAAGAAGTATTTTACGCAACTATCAAAAGATCTAGAATTGGCTGAGTACTTATCAAGTGTCGATATCCATATGAGACCTCATCAATTGGATCATCAAAGAACATAAGTTGTATAGACTAAAAACCTCATGGCAGCAAAATACAACACATGCCGGAGAAAATTAATATCTTAGTTGAGAACTTCCATACAAGACCCTTAGCTATAAGGAAGAAAACTGAATCCATAATCTCGATACTCATAAAAGACTTAACTAAGAAACCTCAACACAACTGGACAAACACGGCCGCTCCATGAAAACAAAAATTCACTTCCCTATAACCAATGGCTGCAAGAACAGAAAGTAGGGAACAGTTAAGTCCAAATCCGACAAACCCCAAACCACCCAAGTAATCACTAGAGATTCCATAGATGAAACTAAAAGACCCATTTTGTCAAAGCTCGAACAATATCCAGATTGCATTGCAAGAACCAAAAAGACCAAAAGGTGGTAGAGGATCACATGTTGATCAACCTCACTTTGAAATTCCCAAATCTGAACATCCATACCAGTATCACCACAAGATCTACACATCCATCCAACCAAATAAAATAGTGTAACAACGACAAAGAAATGGAAGCAGAGAAGATAAGCAAGTAGCTACAAGAATATAACTGAACAAGTATCTTACACCACTATCAAGAGATTTAAAATTGGCCGAGTACTTATAGACAATTGGATCATCAAAGAACATAAGCGCCTGGACTAAAAACCCTTATGCACAAAAAAGCCATTAGGGAAGAAAATTGAATAAAAAATTGCAATACTAATAAAAGACGTGACTAAAGAAACTTCAACAACAAACTGACAAACACGACCTCTCGATAAAAAGAATAATTCACTGCCCTGTAACCAATGGCTGCAAGAACAGAAAGAAAGGAACAATCAAGTGCAAATCTGATGAACCCCAAACCACCTAAATGATCACTAGAGATGCCATAGATGAGAGTGAAAATCATCTTTTGTTTAAGCATGGACAATATCCAGATAGCAAGGCATGCACCAAAAAGACTAAAAGGTGGCAAAGGATCACATGTTGGTTAACCAATCTATGAAATTTCCAAATCTAAACATCCATAACAGTGTCACCACAGGGTCTACACATCCATCCAACCAAAAAAAAAAAAAAACTAGTGTGATAACAAAAAAGAAATGGAAGTAGAGAAGATAAGTAAGTAGCTACAAGAATAGAAGAGAAGAAGTATTTTATGCCACTATCAAAAGGTCTAGAATTGGCTGGTACTTTTCAAGTGTCCATAACCATAGGAAACCTATCAACTGGATCATTGAAGAACATAAGTGTCTGGACATAAAACTTCATGGCAGCAAATACAAAACATTCAGGTGGAAATTAATGTCCTATTTGAGAAACTTCCATACAACAATAGTTTTCACAAACACAAGGAGTCATTAGGCAAAAAAACTGAATCGAAAATCTGGATAGTCAAACAAGACTTAACCAAAGAAGCATCAACAACAAACGAACAAACACGACCTCTCCATGAAATGAATAATTCACTGCCCTGTAACTAATAGCTGCAAGAATAGAAAGAAGGCAATAGTTAAGTGCAAATCTGACGAACCCAAAACCACATACGTAATCACTATAGATGCCATAGACAACTGAGAACCCCTTTTGTCAAAGGGCACACAATATCCAGAATGCAGCTCAAGCACCAAAAAGACCAAAAGGTGGCAAGAGGATCACATGTTGGTTAACCAAACTTTGGAAGTTCCTAATTTCAACATCCATAACAGTGTTAACACATGGTCTACACATCCGTACAACCAAAAAAACTAGTGTGATAATTGAAAAAAATGGAAGTAGATAAGATAAGAAGTTAGAAGAACAAAAGTAAAGAAGTATTTTATGCAACTTCCAAAAGATCTAGAATGGACCAAAGTACTTATCAGGTCTCCAAATTCATAAAAGACCTCTTCAATTGGATCATCGAAGAATATAAGCGTGCGGACTTAGAACTTCATGGCAACAGAACACAACACATGGGTGAAAATAATGTCCTAATTGAGAAACTAACAGTAGTTTTGACAAAGACAAAAGAGTCATTAGAGAAGAAAACTGAATTGAAAATTCTCTCTACTCATAAAAGACTGAACTAACAAAACCTCATCGCCTATGGACAAATAAGGTCACTCAATGAAAAGAAGAATTCACTGCTTCGTAAGACCCAATGACTGCAAGCAAAGGAATGAAGGAAATAATTACATGCAAAGCTGATGAAACCCACTACAAATTTCCACAAACAAGATTGCAAGACCCCTCTCTTGAAGCCTGAATATATTGAGATTGCAATGCAAGCAAAGAAATGGCAAAGAAACAAGATAGGAAAACCCCTCTATCAAACAAGATAGGAACAAACACTAACAGTCAAAGCCTAATCACATCATCAATCTTCGAAATTTTCCAAATCTGATCCTCTCAACTGTCATCCATCCAACAAACAAAATCAAGCTGGGGTGATGATGCGGCAAGAAACAGGAAGCAAGTAGAGAGAATACCAAAAGTGAGAAAGTAATAAAGACCCACATGACGTGGTTGTCAAGAGATCCAGGATTTGAGTATTAAGTATTTACCATGTGTAGGACAATATAGACCCACTTGACGGGGCTGTCAAGAGATCCAGGATTTGAGTATTGAGTATTTACCATGTGTAGGACAATATACCTATCAACCACCAGGAATTTCATCAATTGGATCATCGAAGAACATAAGCACCTGGACAAAAACTAAAAAGGGTAGCAGAATACAACACAGACGAGTGCAAGCAAACCTATTTTAGTTGGGAACTTCTATACAACAGAAATAAAGAGAGGAAGCACTCTGATTGGGGAAGAAAACTGAAATGAGAATCTCAATACTCATAAAAACCTGAAAAAAAGAAAGCTCAACACAAGTGGCCAAACAAAGCCCCTCAATAAAAAGAATAATTCACTGTTATGCAATATACCCAACTGCAAGCACAAAAAGAAGGGACCAGTTAAGTGCAAAGCTGACATAATCCATATCACCTAAGAAATCACTAGAGATGCAAGAGACAAGATTGAAAACCCCAATTTTGGTCGAAGCCTAACAATTTCCATCTTGGAGTTGAAAGCAAAAAAAAAAGGTCAAGAAACAAGGTGCACATGAATGGTTGTGACACATAAGTCTACAATAGGAGATCCAAGTAGGCATGCTTGGGGAGTTAAATTTCCAGTCCTAACAAGCAAAAAGCCATGAAGGTGTAGAGTCTTTGATCCTTTCAAAAATGTAATTATCTTTAATATTGAGGGCCAATTTAAAACCTTTATATAGTAGATTAAAAGAAAGAATAGTCTCATATGAAAGTTCCCCAGTAAAAATGGATGTAGTTGTTCGTTGAATAATGAATACACTCTTGCTCATGAATCTTCTGTGTACTCGTATCATGGATTAATCAAAAGGATTGCAATTATAAACTCTTACTATAATACACAAGAAAATGGGAACAAATAAATAAATAAACAAGACATTAAAGGAAAGCAGTGATATGAATATTAGGTCACTGGTAGAAGGTAACAACAAGCATAGAAGGAGAATCATGAAATACATTGGAAGGTACCTATAATCATTCCCCTAGCATTATTACTCATACCTGATCAAACAAACAACAATAACAAATCAATAAATTGGCCAAAAAAAAAGTCAAGAACTCCCAAAACCTTTAACATTCCATTCCTCCTCCGACCTTTTGTCTACAGAGATGATCAAAGATTTGAAAATCAGAAACCTACACCCCATATTAAAAGATTAAAAAGTCACGAAAGTAGGTAACTTGAAATTTATATAATTCTGAGATAGCCCAGAAAATAAAAACCAAACCGATCGCTCCCCAAAGGAATATACAATAATTACCCATATCTTGATCATACAATAATTACCTGTATCTTGATCGACAATAATTACCTGTATCTTGATCATACAATAATTACCCAGTATCTTGATCATACAATAATTACCCATGTATTGATCAATAACAATTACCCATATCTTGATCAAACAATAGTTACCCAATATTATGATCAACAATAATCACCCAATATCTTGATCAACAACAATTACATGTATCTTGATCAAACAATAATTACCCAGTATTATGATCAACAATAAAACACTGCCAATATCCTCAAAGATACCAATGAAATAAAAGAAAAACAAAGACCCCAAAATGAACATGGATGGAATAACTACCCATATCTTGATCAAACAATAATTACCGATCATTTTGATCATACCAATAGTTACCCATATCTTGATCAAACAATAATAATTACCCATCATCTTATCATACCAATAGTTACCCGTATCTTGATCAAACATTAATAATTACCCATCATCTTGATCATACCAATAGTTACCCATATCTTGATCAACAATAACTATCCATAGCAACAATCCAACACTGATTATATCCTCAAGATACCAATGAAAGAACACCAAATAATAGTAAAACTAGAGAACAAAAGCCTGTTAGAATAGAAATAAGTATTTCCTACTTAGAATAGAAATAGGAATAGAAATAGGAATAGGAATAGGAATAGGAATAGGAATAAGAATAGGAATCCTAGTTGGAAAAGGATTCCAATGTAGTGTCTATAAATAGGGTCTCAATGTAACTATCTAGATACACAATTCAATAATATTTTTCGTATATATTTCTCACATGGTATCAGAGCATTGGTGAGAACAAGCAAGTCACCGTATGTCTATGTCAATTTCCGGTGACTGTTGGGTCTGATTTTGTTATTCTTCTTTCTTTCTGTGGGTGTTGTGCGAAAACCAACACCACCACGAGGCTCGGAATGCCCCCGCGACCAAACCCCAGCCAAAACCACTGGAAAACATCACCCCACGCGCTCTCACGCACCGATCAGGGGTGGTAGTTTCCGGCGAGATCTGGCTCACGCGCCGGCGCATGAGGGCTTTTCTGATCATATTTTTTGAGAATTTTTTTTACAGTTGGGGTCGTCCAGCCATTCCGACCAGACCCATACTGTTTTTGACCAGATTCGATCGCCGGAATTAGGTTTTGGCTATTTCCAGGCAATTTCCGGTGACTTTTCTGTGAGATTTGAATTTTCCGACAATCAGATCTCAATAATCAAGTTTTTTTTCATTGTTTCCAAGACAAATTTAGCATAATGTCTTTTGGGTGTGATGTTTTTGGTTTTAAAAATATGGGGATTGGAAGTTCTAGCCCTATAATCACTTCAGGACTTTTATTGGGAAGTTCAAACTATTTATCTTGGGCTTCCTCAATTGAGTTGTGGTGCAAGGGTCAAGGTGTCCAAGATCACTTAACGAACAAGGTTTATGTGGTAGATGTAAAGGCAAAGACTAGTCAGGAAGATGCAAAAGCCAAAGCACAATGGGAGAAGTAGATGCTCAATTATGTAGTCTCATATGGCGTTCTATTGATTCCAAGTTGATGCCCTTGTTTCGCCCATTCCATATGTGTTATACAGTTTGGGAAAAGGCTCGTGCTTTATACACTAATGACATATCTCGATTCTATGATGTGATATCTCGATTGACCAACTTAAAGAAACAAGAATCCGGACAGGTATATGCAGTCATGAAGGAATTTGACACATTGATGCCAGTTACTACAAATGTGGAAAAACAACAAGAACACAGACAAACATTGTTTCTAGTTCTTACTCTTACTGGACTTCCTTCTGATCATGATTCTGTACGTGATCAGATTTTAGCTAGCCCTACAGTTCCTACAATCAATGAATTATTCTCTCGTCTCCTTCGTCTTGCGGCACTCCCAGTCACAAGGTAGTTTCATCACCCACTGTTGACTCATCTATTCTCGCATCTCAAACCTTTGAAAAGCGTACATATCAATCTATGGAAAATCGGTGAGGGGGAGGGCGTTTTGGGAAACCTCGATCCAAGTGTAGTCATTGTCATAAGCCTGGACACACTCGTGATATATGTTATATTTTGCATGGTCCACCACCCAGTTATGATCCTATTGTTCTAAAGGAATATAATGAGTTCCTTCGAAATCGCGCAAGTAAACATACATCTCCACCAGTAGCATATGGTGCTCAACCTAATCAACCATCCAATAATGCTGATATTGCTCAGACAAAATATGATGAGTTCCTTCAGTATCGTGCAAATAAGCAAACGTCTCCACAAGTAGTTTCGGTTGCACAACCTGATGTCTCTGTTGCGGGTAATTCTTTTGCTTGTGTGTCGCAATCTAGTACTCTTGGAACATGGGTCATGGACTCTGGGGCTTCTAATTATATCTCTAGTAATAAATCACTTTTATCCGATATTGTTTATTCACAATCTCTTCCAGCTATTACTTTAGCCAATGGGATCCAAACAAAACCAAAAGGGGTTGGAAAAGCCAAACCCCTATCTTCTGTCACCCTAGACTCTGTTCTTTATGTCCTTGGTTCTCCTTTTAATCTAGAATCTGTTAGTCGTTTGACGAAAGCCCTACATTGTAGCATAACTTTTTTCGATGATTTTTTTCTCATGCAGGACCGCAGTACGGGACAGATGATTGGAATAGGACATGAATCACAAGGCCTTTACTATCTTACCTTTTCAAATTACTTAGCAGCATGCTCCGTTACAGATTCCCCAGATCTAATTCACAAACGTTTGGGACATCCGAGTCTATCCAAACTGCAAAAGATGGTGCCTAGTTTGTCTAGTTTATCCACATTAGATTGTGAGTCGTGTCAACTTGGGAAACACACTCATACTACGTTTTCTCGTAGTACTGAGGGTCGTTCAGAGTCTTTTTTTTCATTATTTCATTTTGATATTTGGGGTCCTAGTAGAGTCAGTTCCACCTTAGGATTTTGTTATTTTGTTAGTTTCATTGATGATTATTCAAAATGTACTTGGGTTTTCTTAATGAAAGATCGTTCTGAGTTATTTTCTATTTTCAAAAGTTTCTTTGCTGAAATACAAAATCAGTTTGGTGTTTCTATTCATACTTTTCGTAGTGATAATGCCTTAGAATACTTATCCTCCCAATTTCAGGAGTTTATGACTCACCAAGACATTATTCACCAGACTACTTGTCCATACACCCCTCAACAAAACGGTGTAGCTGAAAGAAAAAAATTGGCATCTTATTGAGACCGCTGGTACTCTTCTCCTTGAATCCAATGTTCTACTGCGTTTTTGGGGATATGTAGTTCTTACGTCTTGTTATTTGATAAATAGAATGCCCTCTTCTTCTATTCAGAATCAGGTTCCACATTCCATACTGTTTCCTCAGTCACATCTCTATCCTATCCCTCCTCGTGTCTTTGGGAGCACATGTTTTGTTCATAACTTAGCCCTAGGAAAAGATAAATTAGCTCCTCGTGCCCTCAAATGTGTCTTTCTTGGTTACTCTCGAGTCCAAAAAAGGTATCGTTGTTATTCACATGATCTTCATCGATACGTTATGTCCGCTGATGTTACATTTTTTGAGTCTCAACCTTACTATACATCTTCTGATCATCCTGATGTCTCTATGGTCTTACCCATACCTCAGGTTTTACCTGTGCCAACCTTTGAGGAATCTACGGTTACTTCTACATCTCCAGTTGTAGTGCCACCACTACTAACTTATCATCGCCGTCCACGTCCAACCCTAGTCCCAGATGATTCATGTTATGCGCCGGACCCTGTACCTACTGCGGACTTGCCTCCTCCTAGCTAATCGCTTGCACTTCAAAAAGGTATACGATCCACTCGAAATACTAACCCACATTATACCTTCTTAAGTTATCATCGTCTATCATCACCCCATTATGCATTTTTGTCGTCTTTGTCCTCTATTTCCATTCCTAAGACTACAGGTGAAGCACTTTCTCATTCTGGATGGAGGCAGGCTATGGTTGATGAGATGTCTGTTTTACATAAGAGTGGTACTTGGGAGCTTGTCTCCCTTCCTGCAGGTAAATCTACTGTTGGTTGTCGTTGGGTTTATGCAGTCAAAATTGGTCCAGACGGTCAGGTCGATCGACTTAAGGCTCGCCTTGTTGCCAAAGGGTATACTCAGATATTTGGGCTAGATTATAGTGACACTTTCGCTCCTGTGGCTAAAATTGCATCTGTTCGTCTTTTTCTATCTATGGTTGCCGTTCGTCATTGGCCTCTTCATCAGTTGGATATTAAGAATGTTTTTTGCATGGTGATCTTGAGGAAGAAGTCTATATGGAGCAACCACCTGGTTTTGTTGCTCAGGGGGAGTCTAGTAGCCTTGTATGTCGATTACGCAGGTCACTCTATGGTCTAAAACAATCTCCTCGAGCTTGGTTCTGGAAGTTCAACACAGTAATTCAGGAGTTTGGCATGACTCGTAGTGGAGCTGATCACTCTGTGTTTTATTGGCATTCTACACCAAGTCAATGTATCTATTTGGTTGTTTACGTTGATGATATTGTTATCACCGGTAATGATCAAGATGGTATCACCGATTTGAAGCAACATCTCTTTAAGCACTTCCAAACTAAAGACCTTGGCAGATTGAAGTATTTTCTAGGTATTGAGGTTGCTCAGTCTATATCAGGTATTGTTATTTCTCAACGCAAGTATGCCTTAGACATTCTTGAGGAGACAGGAATGATGGGATGTAGACCTATTGACACTCCTATGGATCCGAATGTTAAACTCCTTCCAGGACAGGGGGAGCCACTTAGTAATCCTGAAAGGTATAGACGACTTGTTGGAAAGTTGAATTATCTCACAGTGACTAGACCTGACATCTCTTTTCCTGTGAGTGTTGTAAGTCAGTTTATGACTTCCCCTTGTGATATAGTCATTGGGAAGCAGTTGTTCGTATTCTGCGATATATAAAGTCAGCTCCCAATAAAGGACTACTCTTTGAGGATCAATGCCATGAGCAATTGGATATATAGACGCTGATTGGGCAGGATCACCCTCTGACAGACGTTCGACATCCGAATATTGTGTTTTAGTAGGAGGTAATTTGGTGTCGTGGAAGAGTAAGAAACAGAATGTGGTTGCTCGATCTAGTGCAGAATCAGAATATCGAGCAATGGCGACAACAACTTGTGAGCTAGTTTGGATCAAACAGTTGCTGGGAGAACTAAAATTTGGCAAAGTTGATTAGATGGAACTTGTGTGTGATAATCAAACGGCTCTTCATATCGCATCAAATCCAGTGTTTCATGAAAGGACTAAGAACATTGAGATTGACTGTCACTTTGTCAGAGAAAAGATACTCTCGGGAGATATTGTTACGAAATTTGTGAAGTCAAATGATCAGCTTGCAGATATCTTCACCAAGTCCCTCACATGTCCTCGTATTAATTTCATCTGTAACAAGCTAGGTACATATGATTCGTATGCACCAGCTTGAGGGGAGTGTTAGAATAGAAATAAGTATTTCCTACTTAGAATAGAAATAGGAATCAGAATAAGAATAAAAATAGGAATCCTAGTTGGAAAAGGATTCCAATGTAGTGTCTATAAATAGGGTCTCAATGTAACTATTTAGATACACAATTTAATAATATTTTTCGTATATATTTCTCACAAAGCCAAAACAAACCGGGACTGAAAAACTGGCTTCGTAGCAAGTTTATTAATAGGATTGCGGGGAACCATTCTCTGATTAGGGTAGAAAACTGAATTGAAGATCTCAATAATCATTAGAGAATCAAACAATAAACCTTCAACACGAAATTGAATGACCATGCCGTTCTATGAAAAGAAGAATCTATCGCTCTGTAAGGACCAGCAGCTGAAACCACAAAAAGAATGGAACAATTTAAATGCAAATCTGGTGACGACCATACCACCTTGGAATTGACTACAATTGCCAGACAAAATTGAGAACCACCTTCTTTCAAAGCTTTTGATAATCTCCAGATTGTAGTGCTTGCACCAATATGGCGAAGAAATATGGTGCATAGAAATGCACACAGGACACCAAACCTTCAAAATTACCAAGTCTTATTCCTCTAAACTGTCACCATATATCCACATTCAAAAAACAAAATCAAGCTACTTTAATACAAGAAAAAAGAAGAAGAGAAGATGAGCATCAAGAACACCAAAAGAGAGGACCATTTATGAGGTTTTCAAAAGATCCAACATTCAGTACTTCTCAGGTGTCCATGAGACCATAACCATCAACCATCAAGAATGTCATCAATTGGATCATCAAAGAAAATAAGCATCTAGACTAAACACTTAATATGACTGTAGAATACAACACATTAACGAAAAAAAATCTATTTTAGTTAAAAATGTCAGAACTCATAAAAGCCTAAACCGTGGAAACCTCGTTATAAATGGACAAAGAAAGTCGCTCCATTAAAAGAATAATTCAATGCTCTATAAGACCCAATGGTTGCAGCCTGCAAGCACAAAAGGAAGGGTACAATCAAGTCCAAAGCTGACGATACCCATACCATCTACGAAGTCACTAGAGACACCATATAGACAAGATTTAAACCCCATCCCCCCCCCCCCCCCTTTTTCTTTGAAGCCCTGACCAATTTATCCAAATTGCAGCTCAAGAACCAAAAAGACCAAGAGGGTGTAGAGATACCATACTGGATATCAACCTTTGAAATCTCCAAATCTTAACCTCTATTACTGTCACCATATAGTCTACACATCCATCCAAACAAAAAACACATGTGATAACCAAAATATTTGTAGCTAGAAGACCAGATGTAGGGGAGCATTTATGGCGCTGTCAAAAGAAAATATCCAGAATTTGGCTCGAGTACTTATCAAGTGTCCATAGCAACGGGAGACCTCATCAATTGGATCATCGAAGAACATATTGTCTGGACGAAAAACATCACGGCAGTAGAACAACAACACACACTAGTGAAAACTATGATCTTCCAGAAACTTCCGAAGAAAACTGAATCAGAAGTTTTAATAATCTTACAAACTTGAACTAAAGAAACCTTAACACAAACGAACAAACACGACCACTCCATGGAAAGAATAATTCACTGTCCTGTAACCAATGGTTGCATGATCAGAAAGAAGGGAACAGTTAAGAGCAAATCTGACAAACTCCAAATCAGCTAAGTAATCACTAGAGATGGCCATACACGAGACTGAAAACCCCCTTTTGTCGAAGCCCGGACAGTATCCAGATTGATGTGGAAGCACCAAAAAGACCAAAAGGTGGCAGAGGATCACATGTTGGTAAACCAAGCTTTGAAATTTCCAAATTTGAACGTCCATGACAGTGTCACCACACTGCTTACTACAGATCCATCCAGTCAAGAAAAAATAGTGTGGTAACAAAAAATATATGGAAGTAGAGAAGATAAGTAGCTTAAAAATAAAAGTGAAGCAATAGTATTTTACCCCACTATCAAATGAGATCTAGAATTGGTCGAGTACTTATCAAGTGTCCATAGCCATAGAAGACCTCATCAATTGGATGATCGAAGAACATAACCATCTGGACTAAACTTCTGTCACGACCCAAATCACAAGTTGTGATGGCACCTATGTTCCCAACCAATAGGTAAGCCAACCCAGTAAGGTAACCAATTCAACTTAAAAAGTGGAAAAGTAAGTAGCAATCAAATATCTTAAATACTAAGTCATTTAAATAAATTGCGGAATAACTGAAATTCCACCCTAAGATGTACTTCTAAAAGTCCATACAAAAATTTCTGACAAGTCTAGACATAAGAAATATCCTATCGGAATACCAAATCAACCTAATAGATAGAGATAGAGAAAGGTGTGGGCCGCATAATATCCAAGCAGCTCACCACAACTCCAAGAAATGTGCTCGAATTTGAATCCAATCTACACCACAAAAGAGTGTGGCAAGTGTAGTATGAATACGAAATCACGTGTACCCACTATGTCTCATAGACCGACAACAAAGAAGTAGTGACATGAGTATCTAAGAAAACCATCCTTTAATTTCACAAGTCTACATTATACTTATCAACCAAGTTTTCATCATTAGAGATAATCAAATATCACGTAATATCCAACATCAATAAAGCATATACTCAAATAAGAATGAAGGATGCAATGAGATGTAATGCAATGTGACACCATGAAATAATATGCCTCAGATGCCAAGTACTCTCTCAACCGTATATACATGATACTCCTCGGAAAAACATCGAGAGTTCATGACCCTTGGGGGACTCGCGAGGTCCATATACTGACACAGACGATCTCAATGCACTATCATAAAATCAAACAATCCCCAACACAAATGATCTCCACGTGCCCAACTTATAGTAATAAAATCTCACAATCCCCATCACAAACGATCTCCCCATGCCCAACTTATACTCAATCTCAAGTCAATGCATGTGCACAATATGATTTCAATAAAAGGGGATGATGATGCATCTCAATCAACCAAATACTAGTATGATATATAATCACCTCAATTATCACAAATATACGGGTTCAATAAAGAAACACAAAAAAAACAAGTCAATAATACACCAACTGATGCCCATATGCTTTGATATTCTCAGATTACAATATGTCAATCTATAGTAATAAACTTTCCCTTTATAATGTCCGCCATACCATTAGTACGAGACTCCCATCTTTCGCCCTTAGCCATTGTCTATTCCATTTGTTCTCTTTAATTAGAAAAACTTCCTTCAATGAAGTCTGAAAGTCTTAACATACCTTAAGTGCAGAACACGTGTCACAAATCGTCAAGATTTTTCCTTTCCCTTTCGTAAAGCTTCAAAACGTTCCCAATCTAGAAAATATACAATATTCATAAACATATGAGTCTGTAGACACATATATTACTATATGTCTAGCCTAGACCCAAAACTCACCTAAATCTATAATTAAATTCATTAATCTTGGTGCCAACTAAATATGTCAAGGCTTATATTCCTAAATATTAAGCCAAGGGTTAAGTGTCAATTTATCAAAATATTATAAATCTAATGGTATTCATATAATAGTTGCCTTTACATGTCAAAACTTGATTTGTTATTGATAACCCTAAGAAGTTTTCCAACTCAAACCAGATTAAGCCATCACTAACCTTCGGTAACAAAAATCAATATGCAACAGACTATTATTATACAAAAATGCAACACATTGTTACATCATTCCTAAAGATTAACTCAACATGTCCATTATTAATTCCTCTTCAATATTGTAATCAACACATAAATTGATGAATAGAAATTGATTTGCCCACTATTTTTGGCCAGCAGCTTTCCAAACATCAATAACTCAATGGCTTTGTTTCTTCTTCCAAAAAAATATAAATTATTATACTAATTAATGTAGACGAAGCATCCTACAATTTCATATACACATAGAGGAAGTTGGAGATTTAATGTGTTGTTACCTGGAAGAGAATGTCGCTCTTGAATAATGTCGCGACATCTTTTTGAGCATAACTTATTAATTGTTAAATTCCATTTAATTTATTTCAATACATAGGTTAAATTGAATAGGGTATTAAATTATGGACTTGACCCATTAACACCAACTAATTTAATTATTTAACAAATACCCATCAACTAATTCACCATAGTTAAACGAATAATTCAAAATTTTCATTTAAACTATACAAAAAAGATCTTTTATGAAAGAAAGAGTTAACGGGTCATTACAACTTCATGATAGCATATACGATACACGCCAGTGAAAAATAATGTCCTCGTTGAGAAACTTCCATACAACACTAGTTTTGACAAAGATCCGATAAAGACAAACGGACATTTAGGGAAGAAAATTGAAACGAAAATCTCCATACTCATATAAAATGACTAAAGAAACCTCAACGCAAACGTACAAAACACGACCACTCCATGAAAAGAAGAATTCACGGCCCTGTAAGCAATGGCTGCAAGAACAGAAGGAAGGGAATAAATAGTTCAGAGCAAACCTAAGTAATCACAAGGGATGCCATAGACGAGACTAAAAACCCTTTGTCAAAGCCTAGACAATATCCAGATTGCAATGCAAGCACAAAAAAGACCAAAAGATGGCAAAGGATCACATGTTGGTTAACCAAGCTTTGAAATTTCCAAATCTGCACGTCCATAACAGTGTCACCACATAGTCTACACATCCATACAACAAAAAAAAACTAGTGTGATAACAAAAACAATGAAAGCAGTTTGATAAGTAGCTAAAAGAACAAAAGTTGAGAAGTATTTTACGCCACTATCGAAATATTTTACGGCACTACTGAAAGATCTAGAATTGGTCAAGTACTTAGCAGGTATCCATAGCCATAAGAGAGTAAGAGACCTTATCACCATAAAAGACCTTATCAATTGGATCACCATAACACCATAAGCATCTGAACTATGAACTTCATGGCAGCATAATACAACACATATTGGTGAAAATAATGTCCTAATTGAGAAACTACCATACATCAGTAGCAATGACAAAGACAAAGGAGTCAATAGGGAAGAAAAATTGAAAATTATCTATACTTGTAAAATATTGACGAACAAGACATCAACACATATGGACAAAAATAAGGTACCTCAAGGAATGAAGGGAAGAGTTACGTGCAAAGCTGGCAAACGCCACTAGAAAATGCTACAGATAAGATTGACAAAAAAAAAACCTAATCAAAGCTTGAAAATATTCAGATTACAATACAAGCACAAAAATGGCAAAAAAACAAAATTGGAAAACCCCCCTATCGAAGCCTGATGATATTGAGATTGTAGTGCAAGCACAAAAAAGGCAAGGAAACAGCGTGCACAGGAACGGACACTGGCATCAACCTTCAAAATTTTCCCAAGTTTAATCCTCTCAACTGTCATCCATCCAACAAACAAAACCAAGCTTGGGTGATGCAAGAAAAAGGAAGTAGAGAAGTTGAGGCAGAGAGAACACCAAAAGAGGGGGTCTAACAAGGACCCACTTGACCGGGCTGTCAAAAGATTCAGTATTGAGTTTTGAGTATTTATCAGGGTGTCGATAAGACCATATAACCATCAACCACAAGGAATCTCATCAACTGGATCATCGAAGAACATACACATTTGGACTAAAAATGAGAAACGATAGCGGAATACATCACACTCGAGTGCAAGAGAAACTATTTTAGCTGGCAAGCTCCATACATCAACAATTTTTAACAAAGAGAGGAGGGACCACTCTGATTAGGGGAATAAAGTGAAATGAGTATTTGAGTATCTCAGTACTCATTAAACCTCAACACAAATGGCCAAACAAAGCCTCCTCAATGAAAAGAATAATTCACTTCTCGGTAAATCCCAACTGCAAGCACAAACAGAAGGGACCGGTTATGTGCTGAAAAAACCCATATCACCTAAGAAATCACTAGAGATGCAAGAGACAAGATTGAGAACCCACATTTTTATTGAAGCACATTACCATGTGGTCTACACATTCATTCACCAAGAAGACCAAGATAAAAGGTGCACAGGGATGCATCCGGACAAGCCTTAGAAGTTTCCAAACTAATCCTCTGTTACTATCACCATGTGGTCTATACATTCATTCATCAATAATCAAAAATTAATCTGGCGTGATAACCAAGGAAAGTGGCGAGAAGATAAGTAGCAAAGGAGCACTTTGGAGCACTATCAAAGATCCAGAATTGACTTTTGACTTTGTCTGGTATTGCCCATAACACCATAAAAGACACCAGAATCATCAAAGAACACGAGCATTTGAACTAACAACTAAAACTAACTGTCAGCAGAACACACTATACTCACTTGTGAAAAGAATTATCATAGTTGACAACTTCCATATCATAACAGTTTTGAACAAAGTTATGAGATACTGAAAAATCCAATACCTTTAGTCGCAGACCTGGGAAAATGCTGGATCTTTCCCGACCACAAACAACAAAGCAAGACACGTGTTCCTGTAGAACTACTTCCACCTAGAGATGCACATCTCTGTATTCTTGACCAAACAAAATAACAAGGTAAAGAAGTTGATGCGACACATTATTAGCATCAAAATTAACATTAAGATGGAAGTCAAGATATCGAATCCAAACTGATAGCTCCCATATGGTTGTGACACACATGTCTAGAATAGAAGATCCATGCCTAGAGAGCCAAATTTCCAATTCTACTTGCGTTGTGATGCAACAAAAGGAAATTGCTCAGTTTCAGAGTAGTAACCAGGGTGACACCAACACATGAATTCTCATAACAAAAACCTCAG
Source organism: Solanum verrucosum (assembly GCF_900185275.1). Taxonomy (NCBI): domain Eukaryota; kingdom Viridiplantae; phylum Streptophyta; class Magnoliopsida; order Solanales; family Solanaceae; genus Solanum; species Solanum verrucosum. Next base: position 443,671 of record NW_026020299.1, on the reverse strand, counting down.
AATTAACATTGAGACAAAGGTAACAGCAAGTGTAGAAGGAGAATAGGTCTCCTATCATCATTATTCATACCTGATCAAACAAACAACAATAATTAATCAATAAATTAGGAAAAGAACGGAACTAATTGCAAACGAATAAATAAATTAGCCCGAAAAAACAGAGCTAATTGCAAACTGAATCACACTAAAAAGTCAAGAACTCCCAAAACCCCCAACATTCCTTCTCTACAGAGATGTGATCAAAGAGTTGCAAATAAGAAACATAACCAATCGCTCCCCAAATATCAGTATCTTCGAAAAACAATGACTTGAGATTTATATAATTCTGAGATGGTCAAGAAATCAAAACCCAACCAATCGCTCCCCAAACGAAGGCATCATATACAATAATTCTCATATCTTGATCAAAACATAATTACCCATATCTTGATCAACAATAAACCATATCAACAATCAAACACTGCCTATATCCTCAAGATACTAAAAAAAGAATACCAAATCATATACAATAACAACCCATTTCTTGATCAAACATTACTACCCATTATCCTGATCAACAATAGTTACCCGCTGTGTTGATCAACAATAATTACCCAGATTAAAAATAACGATAAGGCACAATAATTACCCAATATCTTGACCAAACAATAGTTACCCACAATCTAGATCAACAATAATTACCAGTATCTTGATCAAGCAATAACTAACCACTATCTTGATCAACAATAGTTACCCAGATCAAGAATAACAATAAGGACAAATTTCGCGATGCTTCATCAAGTGCTTCTTCCAGAGTTAAACTTCCATTAGTTCATGTTTTGAGAAAAAGTATTTCCTCTCTTTACCATAACTCAAGCTTTATCACATCCAAGATACTAATCCACAAATACCAATCCCAAACCAATAGAGACCAAATAAGAATGTGAGATAAGCCAAAGAAAAAGATACCCAACTCATCATAACAACCCGAACAGAAAGCTACTTCACACCTATACTAGTTGTAATATTACCAATAGACCATCTATATTCAGTAACTGCATTTCGCACAAGTGAGATGAGACAATTATTTTGAGAACATTCCGTTCTTACTCATATTAAAACTGGATCTCCGACACTGCTAGGTGCACATAGATTAATAAATTACTACACATTCTAGGAGAAAGCACATTAGAATTTAGATACTACTGAGTGACTAGAACGCTCGAGTGTAGTTGAACACACCCCCACTCAATATAACCAGAAGAAGTTGTAATGTTAATCCGAAAATGTTAATCCAAAATAGATATTATAAAATCCAAAAATGTTAATCCAAAATAGATATTATAATACTTTGAACATGCAAAGATGACTAAAACAGGTCAATGTAAAAATAGGAATCCAAGTGATCATGACCTTTTTCTATTTAACATAATCCACATCATACTAGGACCTTTTCTATATAACATGCTCCACAACAACCGATTTACCATCCTCCCAACTTCTCTCCACTTTAGGAGAGCAAATCTGTTTATATGGAACTAAATTTGTGTATTTTAGCCAAAAAAAAAAAGTCCTTCAATCCCAGCGCTATCAAAATAGCTACAAGGACTTGAGAGAAAAGAGGAACATTCTTTATCTGGTGAGATTGGACAACTGGAGTTTAAAGTGAAATACCCCACTCAAATTATTTGGCACATTTGGACAAATTTGGACAACTGGAACTTAGAGAAAATAGAAAAACCCATTCAGTGGCCTTATTTTAAAAGAAATACCACAACAAACTGAAGCCAAAGCATCCTAGCTACTTCAAGATGCTAATACCTTCCTCAACTTAAAAATAGTACACTGACATCTGTAGTGTTGTTTTACAGGTAAGAGATCCAAATCAGCAAATACAACAAATGCTCTAAATACCAGAGTCAAAACATTATCAAAACCACTGTAAATGACTATAACAGACTACTGCTTCTCAGAAACTCCTTGATATTGTCTAAGTTGCACGGACTCTTCACTTTTGATGCCACACACATGTCGGATTATCCTAAAATACAGTACTTTTAGCGAATCCAGCACGCACCCCCTTGACATTTTTGAAGATAGGATATTGTCCCCTTATCATGCTTGGTGCAGGAACCCATCCAAAGGGGTGGACAACATAATATCACTGTGAAAATAAAGACTTGTAAGCTTATGGGTAGATAAAGACAACCAGAAGACATCGGAGGAGACCTCTTCGTGATTTTGAACGAGTCAATCGCCTAACAAAATGGAATATAGAGAGCAACATCTACAAGGGAAGGCTCAAAAACTTCTACTGAATAGTGTTCCAGCGGAGAAGATGCAAAAAAAGATAATTTGTTGCAGGTAGCAGAGACGAGGTTTACTTCGTTCCAAAGATTATTGATATCCAAAAACAGAAACTGCATGGTCTATAGCCTTACCATCATTACCTCGGGTCGAACCAGAAAGGAATTGCCATAACCTAAACAGGAAGTCCTTGGATGCCTCAAGAAACCAACAAAAGTGAGAACTTACCTCCAAGTCAAACTTTAAAATAAATCTGCAAAACCCAAAAATAGATACTCTTCACCATAAGCTCACCCTTCAGGTCTCACTTCCTGCACAGGAGGCCAAGCATTCTGCCAGACTTTCTTTTTTGCAACTCACAGATCTGTTCATATTCCATACCTATATAGCAAAATCAGAAAATTTACGAATACAACAGCACCAACAAATCCAGACCTATCCAATTCAGTAAATACTATAAAATCATCGACCGTCACTGGTCACACAAGACTAGTTGCATTATGGCAGAAACCTCAAAAATAAACCTCCTTGACCCCTCCACCCAAGCCTCCAATAGCCACAACCAAGGAGCAGAAACCCGCATCGGGGATAAAATTAATCCCACCGGATCAGATAAGACAACGGGAAGGAGAAAACAACTCCAGTTGCCAGCCCTCCCTATTACGACCAAGAAGGGATGTTTATAGAGGGCAGCGGGATGAAACAAATGAGTATGACATTAAAGTAGAGGTATCAACTCCAAACCACCAAAGATAGTTACAACTTTGTGAAACACGTAAGAACATTCTCATTATCACATTATGCAAGACTTAATTAAAATCTTGCCCACGTTGACCCACCATAAACATCTCTAACCATCATGCAGAGGAAGTTAACGAACAGCTTTACCCACATTAGGGGGAGGGAAGAAAGAAGATAGGTCTATCCGTCACCTGACTACACAAAGACTCCCAAGAGAACTCCTAAGTAGGCTGAATGACTGAAATCATAGTTGGATCTCTCTTTACCAAAATGTTATTTCCTAATGATGCAACAGAGAATCAGGGAAAATGATAAAAATGGAAAACCCCTCTATAACCATACAATATCTCAAGTACTAGACACAAGAGCCTATGATTTGTCTCACTTTAATATAAGCACAAATGAAGTTAGGAAAGTTGACCAAATTTTATATGATTTTTGAATATTTTAATTTGTTAATATTGTTATCTATAATATTCTTTTAACATAATTTTCAAATAATATATGTTATTTCCTTTGTCCTAATAAAATTTTGAAAGTTAACTAAAATTTTAGTATATTCTTTAAATATTTTAAAGTATTAATTATTAGTACAATTTATAATTATTGGAGAAATTCTTCATGAACAACCAATGATATAGTGAGGGGAAAAGTGAGACAATACTTAACAGTTAAAAGGTTTTCTGGTCCCCACTAACTCACATGCGGAACTGATAGAATTAAGTACAATGACGAAGGATGAGAGGATTATTTAGGCAATACACATCTAAACTTCCCATAATAGCTACAGAAAGATTCTTTTCAAACTTATCAGATTATTCCATCTTACTGAAATTGACCGAAATACCTTCCAAATGCCGAAACAGGCATGTTCAACTGGTGAATGGAGAGCTATATTTGATGAATGAAGGCAAACACAACAACATTTTTCAAAACTGTCGAAACTTGGTCTAGTTGGGGCTTTTTAGAAGATCCCTTTTAACTTGTGCAAGGTTACTAATAGATCACCAATACAAGAAAACCAAGGAGCAAGGAACAATTCCTGAAATAAGAAACGAATTATAGTTGGTAGTACAGATCTGTGAAGTGACATTTGGATGAACAAATTATCTGTTTAGTGACATATTAGGAACACGGTTGGCTAATCATACATCAACGATATAGCAAGAACATGGAGAATAAATACCTTGGATACAGGTAAACTTCTCAATGGATTCTCTGTCATCTCTTTCTTTTCGTTTCATTTAATTGGTCTATGTTCTAGTGTTATATGATAATAAGATGTTTAGAAATCTGAGGTGCCAAACGACTTTGTCGATAAGAGCTCTTTGGAGTCATCAGCCTGTTATCCCTGGCGTACCTTTGATCCGTTGAGCGAGACCCCTTCACACGGGACTCCCGGATCACTATGGCCTATGACAGAACAACAATGTTCTATAAACAATAGCAATTTCAATAGTATTAAGAAAATTAGTACAAAACTTAACTCGGAAGAGTACTTAGAAGAACAAGATCCATTGATAAACTTCCCAACTTGCATGATGATCTGACATGTAATGGATTTACAAGGATATCTCATTAGAAAATCTTTTACACAGAAAAAAATAGTTACCTCTGTGTTGATATAAATAACATAAAGAGTGTAAATGGCCTGTTACACAAATGATGAGCCAAGTTTTTACTTCATCTGTTTGAGATTCAATGGATAAGCTCGCTCTTTGGTGCCAACACTGTTCAAATGACAATGTTTTACGGAGGAAAAAAGTGTGCAGGAACTCTCTTTTTATATTATAGTTCTACATAATAGCTAATAGTCTGAAGCAACTCCTCAAAGAATTGAATATCTGAAAATAATATACATGTTTCAAAAAATAGTAGGGGAGATATCTCCAACATAAGAGACCTCATCAGTTGGATCATCTCAAAATATAAAGCATCTGGACTGAAAGCTGAAAATGCACTAGTGGAGAGAGTTAACATAATTGAAACATCCATTTAACAGCCCTTCTGACAACCAGATAAGGGGAATGATCAGGGAAAAAAACTGAATCAAAAAGTTACATACTAATACAAGGACTGAACTCACGAAACTTCAACACTAAGAGTCTAAGACAAACAAGGCCGCTCCATGAAAGGAATACTTCAATGATCTTGAAAGACACAACAACACAAGCACAAAAGAAGGGAACAGTTAAAGAGCAGGCTGCGAAACCCATGCCACATAGGAGATCACTAGAGATGCCAGACAAGATTGAATAACTCCCTTGCTGCCAGTGCCTGTTGATATCCGAATTGCAGTGCAAGCACAAGCACCAAAATGGCGAAGGAACAAGGTACACACTCAAACCAAACATCGAAATTACCAAATCTGATGTAATCTACAAATAGTTACACAGAAAAAATAGTTACCTTTGTGTTGATATAAATAACATAAAGAGTGTAAATGACCTGTTACCCAAAAGATGAGCCAAGTTTTTTACTTCATCTGTTCGAGATTCAATGGATCACTCGCTCTTTGGTGCAAAACACTTTTCAAATGGCAATGTTTTATGGAGGAAAAAAGTGTGCAGGAGCTCTCTTTTGATATTATAGTTCTACATAATAGCTAATAGTCTGAAGCAACTCCTCAAAGGATTGAATATCTGAAAATAATTACATTTTCAAAAAAGAAAGTTGGGGAGAGATCTCTAACATAAGAGGCCTCATCAGTTGGATCGTCCCAGAATATAAGCATCTGGACTAAAAGCTAAAAATGCACTTATGGAGAGAGTTAACGTAATTAAAAACTTTCATTTAACAGCCCTTCTGACAACCAGATTAGGGGATATCTATGACCAGGTAAGAAAACTGAATCTAAAAGTTAGATACTAATTCAAGGCCTGAACTCACGAAACTTCAACACTAAGACAAACAAGGCTGCTCCATGAAAGGAAGACTTCAATGATCTTGAAAGATACAACAACACAAGCACAAAAGAAGGGAACAGTTAAAGCGCAGGCTGCGAAACCCATGCCACATAGAAGAGATCACTAGAGATGCCAAACAAGATTGCATAACTCCCTTGACAGAGCCTGATGATATCCAAATTGCAGTGCAAGCACAAGCACCAATATGGCAAAGGAACAGGGTACACAATGAAATCAAACTTTGAAATTACCAAATCTGATGTAATCTACAAACATGCATCCAAACAAACAAAATCAAGTGGCATGACAAGCATAAGAGCAGCAAGAACACCAAAGTAGAGGAACTATTGGGACCAAAAGAGGATCTAAAATTGAGTTTGGGTACTTCTCAGGTGCACATGAAACTCAGGGATCTCACCATTTGGATCATCCCAAAAAAAAAATTGACAAAGAGAAAAGGGACTCGTTGATTAGGAACAAAAATTGAACTGAAGTTCATGCTCTAGAAGACCCAATGGTTACATGCACAAAAAGAACATAACAGGTAAGTGGAAACCCATACCATGCAGGAGAGATCACTAGATATGCCAAACAAGATAAGATTGCAAAGCACCCTTTTCTTGAATATCCAGATAGCAGTGCAAGCACCAAAATGGCAAGAAACATGATCAACAGGATGCACACCGAAACCAAACTACAAAATATCCAAATAAGTAACATAACATGAAAAGTTATACGAACTGGTAGGCTATACTACCACCATGTGGCCTACATACATTCATCCAACCAAACTAAATCAACTGGTAGGCTATACGAACTCAGAGAAGGTAAGTAGCGAGAACATGAAAAGCACAAGAGTGCATTACAGGGCCATCAAAAGAGCACGATTGAGTTTAAATACACTTATCATGTGTTGTCCCCATAACCATGGAGATTTCATCAGTTGGATCACCGAAGAACATAAGCATCTGGACTATTGAAAAACAAATATGGCAGCAAAATACACCCTAGTGAAGCAGTGGAGAGAAGGGAACCATTCTGATTAGGGAAGAAAACAGAATTGAAGATCTCCATAATCATTAGAAGCATCGAACAAAAAATCTCAACACAAAATTGACAGACCATGCTGCTCCATGAAAAGAAGAACCTATCCCTCTGTAAGACCCATCAGCTACAAGCACAGAAAAATGGAACAATTGAAGTGCAGATCTGGTGAAGACCAGACAAAATGGAGAACCACCTTCGAAGCTTGATAATCTCCAGATTGTAGTGCAAAGCACCAATATGGCCAAGAAACAGGGTGCACAGGAATGCACACTGGACACGAACCTTCAAAATCTTCCAAGTCATAACCTCTCAAAACAAAATCAAGCAAGCGTAATACCCGAAGAATGAAGCAGAGAAAATGAGCAGTGAGGACACCAAAAGAGAAGACCATTAAAGATCCAAAATTGAGTTCTTGTCAGGTGTCCAAGGGACCATAACCATCAACCATCAAGAATCTCATCAAATTGGGCCAATGCATCTGGACTGAACACTAAAAATGGCAGTAGAATACAACACACACTAACGGAAAAATAACTATTTTAATTGAAAATATCAGAAATCATAAAAGCCTGAACCAAGGAAACCTCATAAATGGACAAAGAAAGTCACTCCATGAAAAGAATATTTCATAGCTCTGTAAGATGCAATGGTTGCAAGTACAAAAAGAAGATACAAACCCATATCATCCAAGAAATCACTAGAGACGCCATATAGACAAGATTTAAAACCCCCTTTTTGTTGAAGCCCTGACCAATATATTCAAATTGCAGTGCAAGGACCAAAAAGACCAAGAGTATACAGAGATACAGAGCCATACTGGATACCAACCTTTAAAATCTCCAAATCTTAACCTCTATTACTGTCACAATATAGTCTGCACATCCATGGATCCAAACAAAAAAACAAGTTGTGATAACCAAAATATTTGTACCTAGAAGACCAGATGTATAGGAGCATTTATGGCGTTGTCTAAAGAAAAGATCCAAAATTGGATGAGTACTTATCAAGTGTCCATAGCCATAAGAGACCTTATCAGTTGGATCATCGAAGAACACAGTGTTTGCATTAAAAACTTCACGGCGGCAGAATAACAACACACACTAGTGAAAGATATTATCTTAGTCGAGAAACTACTGAAGAAAAATGAATCGAAAATCTTGATACTCAACAATATGTATCCAGATTAACAATAAGGAGCACAATAATTACCCATTATCTTGACCAAACAATAGTTACCCACAATATTGATCAACAATAATTACCAGTATCTTGATCAAACAATAACTATCCACTATCTTGATTATACAATATTTGGCCTGTATCTTGATAAACAATAGCTACCCAGATCAAGAATAACTATAAGGCACTGTAATTACCCATGTCTTGATCAACAAAAGTTACCCATATGAACAAGCAAACACTGCATATACCCTCAAAAACAATCAACGAACGGGGTTTTTGGACCAAGAAAGAATATTTATAGGGTTGATGTATATTTAGACTAAGAAAGAATATTTCAAAGACGGTGGCATTGGGTCGGTGTTTTTTAGAATTAATTTAGCCGTTATACGCGTTTATTAATTTAGCCGTTATACGCATTTTCAGAATTCAATTTAGCCGTTCAACAAACTAAATTTTTGACTATATATATTTTTTATAATTTATTTTAAAATTATTTTACACTCAAAGTCACACTGGTCATAGGGATGGTAATGAAGCTGGACAGGACGGTTGCGGGGCAAACCCGCATAAACTCAAGAAGATTTCAATCCGCTCCGCTCCGCATACCACAAAATTTTGTTTTCAGCCCACCTCGCTCCGTCCTACATAGACCCACCCCGCTCCGCCCCGAAATAACATTTTTAAGAAAATAACTGAGTTTGACACATTAATAAAATTCATCAAATTGAAAACGAACACATAGTATTTATTTTATTGAAATATTTTCAAAGATTATGACAGTAGCATACGATTGAATAATTTTACCACGACGTAATAAATATGTTATATACAGTACCTCACAATATCCCCAACTTATAAGAATTGGAGAAGTCCAAAATAGGGACACTTAAATTGGAGACCAAAATGTGATGCCATTTCAGTGATTATAAAATAAAGAGTTATGAATATTATAAGAGAATTTTTTTTAAAAAAATGATGAATATTACAAGTGAATAAATTAAGATAAAATTGAGTGAAGATCAGTATACGATTGAAGAATTTCTTTTGGAAAAGATTAGAGTGAAGAAAGAAGAATATGGAAAGGGAACTGTTGAAATGTCTTCTGGCATATTCAAATAGTTTATGTTTAGTAAAAGTAGTAAAGTAGAACTAATCCACACCCGCCCTGCACCCACATGAAATCCCTCATAAAAAAAAAATTCAACCCGCTCCGCTCCGTCCCGCCCCGCCCCGCCCTACACCCGCATAAATGCAGCTTTGCCCCGCCCCGCATAAGAGAAAATTCGCTCCGCCCCGCATCCTACCCGCCCCATTGTCATTCCTACTGATTCACTTTCAGTGTCAACTTTAGTGTGTTTAGCATTGTTACTAAATTTAGTGAATTAGCTCGTGCTTCACGCGATTATTAACAAATTCGTATCTAAATTTTTATTATATATTTTTTATTTTTGAATATTGAAATAATTCAAATATAATTTTTTAAATCTAAAATGAGTTATTGTTACTTTATATTTTGAAAAATAATCTGAGCACAATAACTAATTTTAATCCATAAGCATTTTGCAAAACTTTTAAACTTTTAAAAGCAAAAAAAAATGTCATTCAAGATAAAGCACACCTCTATATTTTTATTAAAATATTAAAATATAAAAGGTGGATGAATGAAAATAGCATATTATGTACCAAAATGAACAAAGAATTACAAAAAAGAAAAAGAAAAAAAAAAGAAGGAAAATGTCAACAACAAAAAAAAGTGTAACATATATCGCATTGTTGGAATGCTCCTAAAATAATTAAATATAAAATTATATATAATTTCATTATTCACGTTATATAAACGACTAATAAAATTCTTTTGAAAAGTATATATTTATAAGAAAACAGATTTTCTTATCATCGATATTGAAACAGTCTATATATATCATTATTATCGAGCATTGTACTATTTTATCACAGTTTTACTTAGAAAATGTTTCTTATATTATTTATATGTTCATGACTAATATGATAAACGTCGTTAATTGTCATGACTTTTCATATTTTAATATATTTAAATTCAATGTAACTTATCTTTTAAATATCAATAATTATTAGTTTGTTACTTATTTTTCAATACAAAATAAATATTGCATTGATCACTCTATTTTTCTAACAAAAACGTGATACAAGAAAGTAAAAAAAATAATTATGAGAAGGAAGTTTTTATGCAACATTTTGTGTTTTAACTCTAATATAAGGAAAAAATTCAAAAATCTGAGAAAAAAAAGATAACATTAATGATATAGGAAATTCAAAAAGACATAAAAAGGAAGAGTAAGGAAGGAAAATTAATAGCATTGATGATGAAAGAAATTAAATGTGCTCTTAATTAAGAGATCATTCTTTCCTTTTTTTCTCCTTACCATTTGATTAATTTTTTTATTACTATATCAATTTCGGAAATTATGAAACAAATTAAGATTATATTTCACATCTGCAAAAAAGATGAAGTTAGTTGCGGTTTAGTTGGAGGTGGAACAACATCAAAAAGCAAATACCTTTGTTAGATGATACAACACTTCCACAACCACGGATGGAACACATTAATGACCCAGAGGAAGATAATGAGCTACAGCAAGGAGAAGGGAACAAGAAACATGGGAGCAACGGAGAGTAGAATTGGAATGTCACGCCCCGAGCCTACACCCTGGGCGGGACCGACACCCGGAGTCCATTTCTGGCCCCAAGCGAACCCTTGACCTGGCTTTCTTAACTCAGCGGAAACCTAACTCAAGAGTAAAACTCAATGCAAATGCAAGGTTACAAAACAACTTAACTTATAAAATCTGGCCACAAAGGCAACTCGAATCTCAAAATAGAATATTTACATATATGCATCGATGAGAGACTCGAAACTAATTGACTGACTGTCTATGAAGCCTCTAGAATACTGAGATGGATGTTAGGACAGACCCCGCAACACCCTAATAAAACAAGACTAAGAATACAAAATAATTGAGTCCTCCGGAATGCAAGGAGGCTCACCACTGACTCTGGAGTGCTCAGTTGGATCAACGACGTGCAGGATGCTGATCTGGGGTACTTGTATCTGCATCGTCATAAGATGCAGGCCAACTGGCATCAGTACATTGAATGTACGAGTATGCGAGATGGAAAGCTAAACCGCAACTTAAGCTTGAAAAGGGTACAAGAGAACACTTACCTTGGCTCTGTTCAACTTATGAATAACTGAACTCAATATATAAAGCAATAAGACATATGCAATATATAAAGCTTGCAAAATAGTGTAAACAACTTAGCTCGTTAATGATAAAACAATAACAAACTCAACTTTACTTATATAAAAGTAATATAACCTTAGTGGGAGATTCTTTAACCGACAACCACCACTATGAGCCCTAGTGGTGGTACAACATTTTACCTCACGTTGCCCAAGGACCATCCTATACCTGGTCGTGATATAGGAAGCTATATTTACTAAGTGGATCCACTAGCTTAACTTTCGTGATCATCTAAAAAGTATGACCCGAGAAAATCCCATGTTGGCCGCATGGTTCTTATGGAGAGTTGAGTTAATATGAACTCGTGTCCCCAACTCGGTGCTCAAGACTACTCCCAAAAAATATACTTTAGCTCATAAGTGTTTTAAACACATCTTTCTTTAGTTTGAGATAATTGCTCAAAAACTAGCCCAAAGGCTTTCTTGGAATTGATGTTCCTTTCTTACTCAAATGTAAAAAAAAAAACATTTAGAAACTTCTTTGAGAAATTCATAGTTCCCTAATAACTTTTGGGAAATGGACTCGACTTTATGCTCTTGACTTAACTTGAAACTTGAGACTCTTCATTTGGCTTGAACTCTATACTCTTTACTCGACTTGAACTTGAACCTTAAACAAAGGTAAAACGTTTAATAACGACTCTTGAAAAGCTTTAGAGACTTGCTTGGACTTACTTCTTAACTTTGCTTGACTTGACTCTAACTTCCCTTAACTTCGATCCTAACTTGCCTTGAATTGAACTATGGATTCAAGGTATATGATCACATATTTATGGATGAATTCGGGATGTCTAAATGTACCTTAGAGTGTTGGAAACAACTATAAAACATAGGTACAATACCAAGGAGAATGCATGAGAAAGTGTGAAAAGAAAGGGGGAACATGGCGTCCTTGGCGCTCTGCAAGGCGCGGAGCGCCAGCCCTCGAAGCTCAGAAGGCCAACTGAGGCACTCTGCAGGTCGCGGCGCCCCAAGGGGTGAAGTTCAGAACACTTCTTGGGGCGCTCTGCAAGGCGCAACGCGCCACCCTTTTCCCTGACAACTTCGACTTTTCTCCTTCTTTTCTCCAACTCTAAACCTTCTAAACTTCAAGGTTTTCCAGCCCCAAACATTTAGAATCATAAATCCCTCAACATACAATAGATTTCAACCCAAACACAACCGGAAACATGCCCAAATCAACAAGGGACTTCAACAACACCAACAACACAACCCAACAACTTCAACAACATATCCAATCTTTTCTCAATAAAAAAAATGAGTTTGGTGTGTGGGGGAAAGGATCAACCCAACACTAAGAACTCACATACCTAGTAGGGATCACCTCCGACGATATCCACGATGATCTTTGACAAAAACTTGTTAGATCTCCCATTTCTTCTCTTCTTCTCCTCTTCTTCTCCTCTTCACTCACATGCCCTAGCTCTCACTCTTTAAAATGGGACCAAATGATCCAAAAATCAGCCTAACACAACAATATTACCCCAAAAGAAATAGCTAGGGAAAAGACCAAAATGCCCTTAAAATTTCCGGACGAATTCCCTACCAACTGCCCAACTTTCAAAGGGCATAACTCGCTCATACGAACTCGGAATCGAGAAAACTCGGTGGCGTTGGAAATATCATTCCACAAGCTTCACAATCATAACTGGAACTACTCCTAAACCATCCTGAGCTAGGAGTCATGACTGCTCAAAGTTGGTCAAAACTCACTGATTTCCCACACTTAACCAAATTTCCAGATTTAGAATTTTATTCCAAAAAATGACTATTTCCGATTTTTAAGCCTCTTCATAGTTATTTCAACCTACCGGATGTTACATGGAATTTATGGGAAGCTCTAATTTGGAAATCCTATTTCAGGGGAAGACTAGTGATGTACCGTGAGTTTACGGTACTAGTGATACGTTTCACTTAGGATTTGTGAATGTCTAAGGCATTTTTGTGTTAGTTTTATGTGTTTTTTGTTGTAATTTCAGGAAATAAACTCAGGCGTGAAAAGATGAAGATGTAGCTGAGGCAAGTGCTGAAAAGAGTCACCTACGGATCGTAGGATGAGTGAAGCCCCGTAGATAAGGGTCGTGGGACGACCAGGCATGGCAAGATTGAAGCTCATGGAAATCTGACCAAGTGTGGAACCACGGTGGGGACTGACGGACCGTCGAATGACTTACGGTCCGTTCTGCAGCTCCGTAGAAATGATCAGAAGAGTGGTTCCAGTACCTGAGTTGAAATAATCTAAGTATAGAGCGACGGAGGTGACTGGCGGTCCATCGTCTCACTGACGGACCGTGTTGCTGGTTCGTGGAAGCTGACTGAGAGAGGTGGATTTATGAAGATTTCAAATCGGCTAAGTATGGAGCCACGGAAGAGACCTACGGACCGTCATTCGACTTATGGACCGTAGGTCATCCTCGTGGAATGGAGACGTGTCCTGCAGTTTTTTATCCTTATTTTGTTTCCCTTTTATTTTAGGATTTATTTTCTATAAATAGGGTATGTAAACCTCGTTTTAAGAGATTAGATTTTATTACTTTTATTCTAGTTCTTGACTTGGGATATTAACTTGCAACTTTAGCAATTCTTAATTTCCTAAGTTCGTTTTGAAGATTTTGGTGTTGCAATTCAAGTTGAATTTCTAGGTTTATTATTCTTCTTACGTAAGTTCATAATTCTTTCATCTAAAACAATAAATTGTGTTCATATGATTATGGGTAACTAAACTCCACAACTAGGGTTGTGGGAACTATGAGCGATTGACAAAGTATGAATAGTAAATAAGCAATTCTTGAATAGTGTTTTGCATGCATTGATAATTCTTTCGTTTAAAAGTCTTTTTAACGGTGTGAAACGTTAGAACTCGCCTTGTTGCTACTTGCCGGACCAAGGAGGTAATCAACAAGAAAAGAATTATCAACATAGATTTAGTGTGATACTATCTAATAGTCTAGTGTCGATTCGTGCGAAGTAATAACTAAGCCAAACATCGATGTGATGTCTAATATGAGGTAAAGGTAAGGGTTAGTAAATTATACACACGTAACCGGACCAAGGTGCGGGGTGAAATTCTCTAGATGTCAAACCAAGGATTTAGAGATACCTATCTTATCACTTTGCATGTAGTACACTAGGAAAAGATTGTTATTACTAGGATTATTGTGTTATGAGCTTGTGGGGAATACGTATACCCTAGTTAATTTCTCATATTGATAACAACCAAAATTGACTTTTGTTTACTGATTACTTACTGACTTCTTACAATTTGTTTCACAAATCCCCTCCCCCCTCCCCCCCCCCCCCCTTGATTACTTGTTTCTGGAAGTAATTTGACTAAACAAATATAATTGTTGGTTAAAGTGAAGTCTAAACCATTTTTCCTCGTGGGATCGACCCCAACCTACAAGTTGGGTTCTTTACTTGATAACGATCGCTTATGCTTCTTTAGGGAGGTGTAATTTGAGCGTATCAACTAGTACTTAGCTAGTCTTAAATTTCCTAATATGGGCCAGCGGAACATTTCTTATTTTGGGCTTTTTTTATGATTGTTTGTATGACTTCTTGATGAAGAGAAATAAACGGACCACTGGTCCAAAGTATTTAATTAAAAAAAAAAAACTAACAATAAAAAAATTAAAAATTAAAAAAATAATACATATAATTAATACAATTGGTAAATGACAACTTTTTTTCATCCAAATTTTATCTTTAGAAGATGGGTAAAACTTACCCGCAACGGGTGTTTATACCAAGCCAATACATGCATGTCATGTGTTTAAATTTATAGTTCATTTTACTTCATTAAATCACATAATAATGAAAATTTCATTGGCTTGGTGTAAACACCCGGTGCGGATAAGTTTTTTCCTTAGAAGATCATTCTTTCCTTCTTCTTTTTTCTCCTCACTATATTTTAAGAACTGGGGAATTTGGACGCGCTTCGCGCAGTTATAAAAAAATATCAGCAAATTTATTTTAAAATTAATTTATGATAGAAAAAAATTTAAAAAATAAGAAAATGATAAAATCACAATACAATTTTTTTTTTGGGAATTAGAGCTTAAGTGAATTACATTTTTATCATCAATTATTTTTTAAAGTAAAAGGTTAATTTATTTATTTTTTTAAAATAATTATCTATTATGATGTTAATACATGATTATATAATACAATTCGAATAAATATATTTAAGGACTTGAATTTTTTTTCTTGCTTTTATTAAACTATTTGATAAATCTTCCTTATATTCAAGTAAAAGAAAAGAAACAAAAAGTCATAAAACAAAAAATAGGAGAGAAAAGAGATAAGTAGTTTTATTTCATTTTTCGTATATTGAATCATTTTATTGTCCTTGTTTTTCGTCTTATTTTCCATCATCATCTAAATAAATCGTTTCCTCCTATTTTTCATTATCATCTAAATAAATTTCTATTGCTAATTTTCGTCTTTATCTTCTTTTGTAATTCTTTAAAAGTAGAAGAAATGAACAAATTTAAAGAAAATGTAAATGATTCTTCACCATAAGAAACACCTAAGAAGTGTGTATTTCAATATTTAATATGCATTCCTCTTGAGCATCAATAGTAAACTTTGAACATCAATTAGCGTAGTTAGCAGATTTCTAACAAAATTACAAAACACTAATGTGCGCCTAAATAAAAATATAATTTACTACAATTAAAAATTCCTAAAAACCTAAGCTAAAGAAATTTTATAGAGAGAACACATGAGAAGGTACGCAAAAAAAGAAAAGAAAAAAAGATAACAACACACCTTCTTAAGACCTTAATCATAAAAAAAAAAAAGTAGATGAAAAAAAAGAAGATAATCCATGCATAGGCTTTTTGAGCTTTTGTCCGACTCCCCTTCTATCAACATCCAATAACATTCTTCATGGAGTCAAAAATCTTATACTACAACAACAATATAAGAACATCACTACTTCAAATATGAAATAAACACAATAATCTTGAGTAGGAATTTATGAAACAAAACACATGTGAATGTATATACATAAAATTGAAGGAATACCATATGAAGTTAAAGTTGGGGGATATGAATATGAAAAAAAAAAAAAAAATTAAAAAAATGATTCAATGATATTATTAAAAGTAGAAGTACAATAGCTATAAGTTATGAAGGTGAAAATTTTAAAATAAATAAAAGAAGGAAAAATTAAAATAATGAAGACAAAAAAAATAAACTCATGAGCTATTAAATATTTGTTGGGTGTTTAAGTTTTATTAGAAAAGCAACCAAATCGGTTTCTTGCTTTTTGTATTACTCCATTGTGTTTGATAAAATTGAAGGAGGGAAAAAAAAAAAATACAAGGACAAATATTTTGAAAGATTGGAGTAGTAAATATTAAGACTTTTATTTTTTAATAAAGAATAATAATGAGTGGAAGTAAATTTTGAGACATTTAGGTATAACAATAAATAAAAGATTAGTAATTGATATATTTATTTTTTCATACAATAAATAAGTAAATAGGAAAATATAAAAAATTGAAAAAAAAAAAAAGATAAATAGGATTATTTACCAAAAAAGGTGCCACATCATTTTTCTAACATCTAGCTTTATATATATATATTCCTCTAGTTAAATAAATGAAATTACATGCAATAATAAAACGAAGAGATGAGAGAAAAATATAAACCGACGAAACAAATGGAAAGCAAAAAAACTAACAAATATTCTATATATAATAAGCTACAATACAAAGATTTTTATAGTATTTAGTTACATTATAACTATCTTGTTAGCTTTCAACCAAAAGGAGTACTTTTTTTAAATAATAAATATGTCATTGTATGACCTATTTATTACTCATTCCTTTTGAATTTGTTAATCTGATTTTGATCTGACACATAGTTTACGAAAGTAAATTAGATTTTGAGAAAAAACATTAAGTGATACTTGAAGTTGTCCCAGATTTTCAAAAAGACACCTTAACTTTGCGTGCATCCTATTACCCCACAAAACATTCAAAATCACAATAAATACACATTTTTTACACAATATTTTCACTTTGGACAAAAATATCCTTCGAATGTGCAATTTCTTAAAAACAAAAAATGGGACCCATTATTGATGTATTGAAGGATGCTTTGGTAATTTCCTATCATGAATTCGTTTTGTTTGTTTCTTTTAAATTATTTTACTATACTAAATAATTGTATAAAATATTATAAATCACGATAATTAATCACTTAAATATTTAAAAGATATAAAAATATATAAAAGATCTTATTGACTCTTCAAATTTTACCGGTGACACATAAATTGGGACAAATGAAATAATATTATATTATTTGAAAATTTCTTAGAAAGTACTATAATTTACAGTAATTAACAACTAGAAAAATTTCAAAGACAAAAAAAATTGATTGAATCTCAAAAAAAATTTAGTACTACATAAATTGAGAAAGAAGAAATGACCTCTATTATTTGAAAATGGCGTAAAAGTATTACAAATCATACAATAAGAATTAACAATTTAAAATTTTAAAAGACTTTAATGCTTTATACTTATTCTATTTCCACTTTGGACAAAAATATCCTCCCAATATGCATATTTTTTTAAACAAAAAGTGGGACCCATTATTGATGTATTGAAGGATGTTTTGGTAATTTTCCTATGATGAATTCGTTTGTTTGTTGTTTAATTTTTTAAAAATAATTGTATAAAATATTATAAATCACAATAATTATTTACTTAAATATTCAAAAGATATAAAAATATGTAAAAGATCTGATTAACTCTTCAAATTTTATCAGTGACATATAAATTGGACAAATGAAATAATATATATTATTTGAAAATTACTTAGAAAGTACAATAATTTACAGTAATTAACAATAGAATATTTTAAAGACAAAAAAAATTGATTGAATCTCAAAATTTTATTAGTACCACATAAATTGAGAAAGAAGAAATAACCTTTATTATTTGAAAATTGCGTAAAAGATATTACAAATCATACAACAATAATTAGCAATTTAGAATGTTAAAAGACATAAAAAAAATTTTACCATAGTTAACAATAATTAAAAATTTGAATTATTTTAAATTAATATTAAAGTTTGATTAACTCTTTAATTTTCTCTTTATCACATAAATTTAAACAAAAAATGATACATACTGGGCCCGTGCTAGCACGGGCTCCGATGTCTAGTATATATATATGGCAACGGAAGTTGCTTTCTGTCCCATTACTGTTTCTTATTAACTTTTTCTTTCATTATTTTACTGTTCATTCTTTCAATTCTTCGTGCCTAAATTTGCTGAAATTCCAAATCAT